>NW_005363283.1:1656771-1683200 GCF_000412655.1 Myotis brandtii
GCCTGGCCAGCCTGGGTGAGGGGCTGATGGCTGTTTACAGGCTGGCCAAGCCCCCCAGTGGGGACCCTCACCCCTTGGTGGCGTATCCAGCCTGGGTGAGGGGCTGAGGGCCGTTTTCAGGCTGCCCACAGTCCCTTCAGGGTGGGGTGTCCCACTGGGGTGCCTGGCCAGCCTGAGTGAGGGGTTGAGGGCCGTTTTCAGGCTGGTGATGCCCCCCGGCGACCCAAGCTCCCAGCCTCTCTTCTTTTTTTTTCAGCACCTCCTTGAGCGGAGGCCAGGGTGGGCTGGAAGCAGGTATCTGGGATTTATTTATCTTCTATAATTGAAACTTTGTAGCCTTGAGTGGAGCCCGCGGCCGGCCAGAGCAGGTGGGAAGCTTGGCTTCCTCCATCGCCGGGGGCAACCCAAGCCTCCTCACTCCAGCTCTGTGGCTGCCGCCATCTTAGTTGGGTTAATTTGCATACTTGCTCCTGATTGGCTTTTGGGTATAGAGGAGTGGCGGAGTGATGGTTAATTTGCATGTTCCTCTTATTAGTATAGATGCTCTAGAGACTCATAGCCTAAGGGTTGGCTATAACATAGCCTAGATTTACAGTAGGCTATACCATCTAGTTTTGTGTAATTGTACTTTAGTTTTTGCACAATGACAAAATTCCTCAGCTAAGCATTTCTCAGAACATATTGTTAAGTGGTGTATGACTGTATTTGCCATGGGCAAAGAAGCAAATTTAAATCAGGTACAGATAGAATTGAAATTCTCAAATAAATATGCATATATTTTTATTTGTTAATACATTTATTTAAAATATATTTTTTATTGATTTCAGAGAGGAAAGGAGTGGGAGTGAGAGAGAAAAAAACACCAATGATGAGAGAGATTCATTGATCAACTGCCTCCTGCATGATCCCTACTGGGGATCGAGCCTGGACCAAGAATCACACTGACCTCTTAATTCATAGGTCAATGCTCAACTACTGAGCCATGCCAGTTGGGTGCAAAGATATTTTTACTAGAGTCCCAGTACATGAGATGCGTGAACTTGGGGAGGGGGATTTCCTCGGCCTGGCATGTGCCCTGTCACAGTCTGGGTCTCTTGCAGGCTGGGCCCCCTCACTCCTTACTGCCCGCCAGCAGCGGAGGCGGGAGAGAGGCTCCTGCCACTGCCACTGCACTCGTCAGCCATGAGCCCAGCTTCTGGCTGAGCAGTGCTCCCCCTGTGGGAGTGCACTGACCACCAAGGGGCAGCTCTTGCATTGAGCATCTGCCCCCTGATGGTCAGTGCACGTCACAGCAACTGGTCGTTCTGCTGTTCGGTCAATTTGCATATTACCCTTTTATTATGTAGGATTATATATCCTTTTCCTTAACTTTTTATAGAACGTTGAAGAAAGATTGATATACACCACTGTACTAGCAAGTTTAAAGTGTACACTTTTGTGCAAAATAAGAACCTATCTTTGAAATGCTTTAAAAATTCAAAATTCTCCAATCAGTTTATGAGTATTAATCAATTCTAATACCTAGCCATGGAGTTTAAACAATGATAACCTAGTAAAATGGAAAGCCAACTTTAACCCTATCTATTCATTTGAAGAGTCTCTGTTTTGGTCTTTCAGTTTTATTTAAAACTAGAAGCCCGGTGCATGAAATTCATGCCAGGGAAGGGGGGTGTCCCTCAGTCCGGCCTGTGCCCTCTCGCAATCCGGGACCCCTTGGGTAGTATCCCTAGGCCTGGCCAGCAATCAGGGCCTATCAGGACTTTCCTTCCCCTGGGCTGCTGGCAGCTGGCCCTGCCCCCGCCACTACCACTGCTTGCCATCTGTGTGGTGCTTGCCCACCACCGGTCACCTCCCTCTGCAGGCAACAGGCGTGGGGTGTGATCGCTTGGCTGGCCTGGACCTCCCTCTGTGGGATGATTGATCGCGGGGCCCCCAGATTGATCGTCCTGCAGAGGGAGGCCCCACCCACCCGGCGAGGGCTCCACAATCAATCGCCACGCAGAGGGTGGTCTGGGCCTCCCTTTTTGGGGCAATTGCGGATCTCCCTCCCCCAGTTGATCACCCCGCCTGGGCCCCTCTGTGGGGCGACCAATCGCGGAGCCCCCACGTCGATTGCCCTGCAAAGGGTAGCCTGGGTCTCCCTCTGTCGGGTGATCGTGGGGCGATGGCTGTGTCCCCCTGACCAGTCACATCACACCTGCCTTGGCTGACCTGGCACCAGTGTGTGTCATAGTGTGGTTGTCCAGAAGATCGTTCAGATGGTCGTTCTGCTGTTTACGCTTTTCTTATTATAGACTAGAGGTCCAGTGCATGAAATTCGTGCACAGGTAGGGCCCCTAGTCCTGGCTGGTTTCCCCTCCCGCCTCCTGCCTCCGCAGCCTTGGCTCCGTTCCAGTCTCCACCGCCTCTACTTTGCTCCCTTCTGTAGCGCTTCTCTTCCATGTTGTCTTCAGTCTTCGCTCCCAGCCGATATATGCAAATTAACCGCCATCTTTGTTGGCGGTTAATTTGCATATCATGCTGATTTGCCAGTGGGAGGTGTAGCGAAGGTATGGTCAATTACCATGTTTGTCTATTATTAGATAGGACTAGAGGCCCAGCGCATGATTGAAATCACGCAAGGAGGCGCCCTGCCTCCCGCCGTGCAAGGAGGCACCCCGCGGGGGACCGCGACCTGCGCCTGACCCGCGTAGCCCCTGGCCATCATGTTGTGTCCACTGGTGTGGGGGCAGGCACGCTCCTGTGTGTTGTGTCTCCGCTCCCTCCCGCCCCCAGCCCCAGCCTCTCCGTGTGTTGTGTCTCTACTCTGGCCTGCCCCCAGCCCCAGCCTCCCTTCCTGCCCATCTGCGTGCACAGCTCCTCCTGAGCAGTCGTGATGCAGCCTCCTCCTGAGCAGTAGTGAAGCTCGGCTAGTTAGCATATTCCGTTTATATATATATAGATAGATAATGCAATTGTTTACAGTGGGGTGTAAGGTATGTGTTCTTAAAGCCAAACATGAATTATTCATTTCTTAATTTAGGCAAAGTAATAGGAAAAAATGGAAAACTGATTCAGGAGATTGTGGACAAGTCAGGAGTTGTGAGGGTGAGAATTGAGGCCGAAAATGAGAAAAATGTTCCACAAGAAGAGGTATGTTCTAATGCATATGTTTCTGGTTTGTATAAGAAAAGTAAAAGATTTTTATTTTTTTATTTGAGATTAATTTAGAGTCCTCTGTGATATGCACATAATGTAGATGTACAAATTCTTGATTATCAGACATGCCAGTTAGTGATATAGTTGTAGATACGGCCTCTGTTAATTCTCTAATGCCGTGACTTTGGATTGGTCACTTTAATCCCTTTAATTCTTATTTCTCAATCTTTAAAATGGGTTGTTGTAATTGTAAAAAAAGTACAAAGCACTTTTCAAATATCATTTAACTTTACTGACAAACAAAATTGGGACACTGCTTAGGTTTTCTGGCTTTTATGTTTTGCCTTTATTATTTTGTGTGTATGTATAAATATTTGTGTGGGGGTTGGGGAGGTGAGGGCATGCTCTTCTGTACAATGGTACTGTGTTTAAAATAAAATCTAAATTGCCATAATTTTCATATATTATCTAGTCTTCCTTTTGTGAAAGGTTCTTTTGGCTGAAATTAAATCTTTTGGGGTTTTTATTGCATGATTTTTGCATTCTGTTTTGTTTACTAAAACTGTTTATAATAATTTATCCTCTTAAAATATGATCATTGATACAATAATGGAGCTAAATAAAGACTTAAAATTAGTTATTTTTTCTCTTTTGTGTTTTACCAAGGAAATTATGCCACCAAATTCCCTGCCTTCCACTAGTAACTCAAGGGTTGGACCTACTCCCTCGGAAGAAAAAAAACATATAGATATAAAGGAAAACAGCGCTCATTTTTCTCAAACTAACAGTACAAAAGTACAGAGGGTAAGAAATATTGATCACGTTGAATTACACTGAAAGTAATTTCTTCCACCCAGATGTTACAAATGGGCATTTCGGGTATTTTCTCTGGTTAGACTTACAAGATACTCATGTATTTTTTTCAAATCTCATTTTTAGGTTATGAGATATTACAAACCAAAGTGATACCTACTTTTCATTTTATTTACAGTGACAAATCTTATGTTGTAAACATAAAATATGGGGTTGCATTTAATGGTCATTTTTCTTTTGAGGGTGGACTTTAATTTTTCCATGTTGTATCTCTTGAAATTTTGCAGGTTGTATTAGGTCAAAATGTACCATCTGTTTACATGCATTAGTTACTACTTAAAACCATATTTTAGAAACTGATTTTCAATATTTGAACTAACCTAACTGTTTAGAAATGAGTTTAAAAGTCCTACAGTGAAAGTCCTGCGTTCAGGCTTCTGCGTATCATTTGTTATAGTTAATGACATCACTTGCATTCCTTATACTGCTTTAGGTGTTAGTGATTTCATCAATTGTAGCAGGGGAATCCCAGAAACCTGAACTCAAGGCTTGGCAGGTAGGAAAACATTCCTTGAAAAATACATTTTAATTTTATATTTTAATGTTTATCACCCTTGTTAAGAGAGACTACAAATGACCTTCAGGGTTGGAGGCTGGTGGAGGAGTGTTTATGGGTACATGAATTTATTGCCCTAGGGAGAAAGCTCAGATTTCTTCCTGTTGCTTATAAGGCCTTTCTTTCATGGTAACCTGTCCAATATCATTTGTTACAACTCCTCCCCCTTGCATTCTAGAGAGACTTAAAGCCATACTGAAGTATTTAGAGGTCTCTGAACAGTCATACTGAACAGTCAAATGCATATGTTTTCTCCACCTAGAACACTCTTCTTCCTGCCACCATGCTTTGACCTTACTCCTTATGCAGCTTTCTGTGTGTACTTGTCATAGGTCCCCTATCGTAGCACTCAGAACGTACACATTTACTTATCTACCTCCTCATCCACATTGTGAGTTCCTTCCTTGAGTGCAGGGACTTCTCCATAGCTCGTGAGAACTGTTTATGGGGAAAATGTTGTGACTCACGAGATTCAAAGCAAAAATGCCATTTTATAAAGAGAAATATAACCTCAAGTGCCTTAGATATTCCTCTCTGCTGGGCAACTCAGTTCTCACCCTAGAATAGGGAATCACTTTTCTTGGTGTCAAGTATAGAAGGCCACCATTCTACTCTCACAATTTTTTCATTTTAATTTACTATTCTGGTCCACTAGCGATAATGCTTAAATTAGAGTGGCACTTGGATACACTAACAGTTTGGATATGTTGAAAAGAAAATGTTTTAAAATTATTTGTCCCAAAGTTGATCAAACTAAATCAGTGACAGGGTTTCAAAGCTTATTTTGGTAGCATATGATCCAAAAGGATCATATAGCATTTCATCATATGACATTTTAGAAAATAGTATACTGCTTTCTAACAGTCAATTGGGGGAAAAACTCAACAGTCAAGATGTTTTTGAGAAGGAGATCTGATCCATGGGCTTGATAATTTCCATGGTTCATATATTATTTGATGTAAAAAAAAATCCATTATGAAGCCCATGGGTTTTCAATTGCACCTGATTATTCAGATGGTCATTGCTACTTGGAAGCAGTTCCTTTTCTACCAGACAAAGGTCAGTCTGCAAGCTGTATTTCCTAACTGTTCAGTTTTGTTCCCCATTAACAGCCATGTTCATGTGGAAGGAAAAAGAAAAAAAACCTGTTCCAGCCCCACATCTGTTTAAGATGCTGTGTACTGAATGCAAGCAAGCAAAAGCAGCCCAGGAGTAGCCACACCTATCAAATGAATGCTCTTTTTAAAAGAGTGATACTTGCTAAAAAGACAGCTTCTTGGCTTCTAACACCTAGAAACTTCGCCTAGAAAATTATAATATTCACATCAGAGCCATTGTATGCTTTTTTAGTTACTTGTGAATATTAGTAACCATGTGTATTTCTTCAGCAAAATATAGAACTGTTCTCAACTTCGAACGTCATAATTGCCAGCTGTTAGTTTGCACAACTGGCCTAGGTTTCCCTATAACTTGTGACAAGAAATAGTGTTTTTTCTCATTTGTACTGATGGGCTGGAAGTATAAATTTTTAGCATACAACTTTTAAAAATCTATCCTTATATTAAAGTAGTACCATAGAGAGAAGATGAAACTTAACTTATGATTCAGCTTTTTTTTATAATTTTCAGAGCAAATTATTGAAATGTAATGTTAAATTTTATGCTCATGGAAATGCCAGGTTTTTTCCCCCTCATGGAATAATTACTCAGTGCATTTTAATGTATCCTAATTCTGTTTGTGTGTGTTTTTTTGTTCTCTGTTGATTTGGTTAGCTAATTGATTTAATTTTTAATTTTGTACCATAATATCTAAATTTTAATGATTTTTAAAAGAATTTGATTTTGATAAAAATTTTAGATGAATTAGAGTATTTTGTTTATGCATCTCATGTTAGTTAAAGCCTGTATAATTTTGAATTAAATAATTTGTGACTTTGCCAACATTTTTAATTGTAGTGTTTAAAACATAATAACCTGATGCATTTAAGAGGTTGCTATATTGATCTGTCCTTATTCACAGATGTGTAAAATATGCCAGCTATTTTTGTTTTCATGTATTACTGATTATTTGTGTACCTACTGTTTGTCAGACCTTGTCCTAGGGATTTAGTCATTATTTGCATTTTTCAGATTAATCCATTATTAATTTTATGGGATCATTGTCACCATTTCTTTTCCAGGGTATGGTACCATTTGTTTTTGTGGGAACAAAGGACAGCATCGCTAATGCCACTGTTCTTTTGGATTATCACCTGAACTATTTAAAGGTGAGAACAGCAAGAACTTTAATTTCAAATTCTTTTTGCACTAAAATATAAAAACTCCATAGTAAACCTTTCAGTAGTTAAGATTCATTCTGAACATTATAATGAATGACCTGTAAAAAGTAATAGATAAAATACTTTGTTTAGCTTATTATATTCCTTTTGAAAACACAAGTCAATTTTCATCATCATCATAAATGTAAGGACCAGTATCCCAGTTTTCAATAAATTCCCCCGTTTCCCATTATTCCTCTTTTAAACCTTGCACTTAATTTAGGTTAATCCTTTACACAGGTTTTTCATTAGGTAGATCCTTTCTAGCCTTTGTGAGTTTTCCACTTGCTTTTGTTGTCTCTTTTATGTCATTTATTAAGGAAATCCCACTGTTTCACGAAATCTTTTTAAATGTGTACCCTTCATATTTTTCTCTATACTCTGTTATACAAAACAAACAATTTTTATAGCATTTATCCCCCCTCTAGATTGCAAACTGGAAAATAAGAACCAGGTTACTACAAGGTATAAATGGAAAGGGCACTAGATTGGCAATCCAGCGATTTGCTTCTAGATGATCTTTTGTCATGGACTAGCTGTGTGACTTTAGGCAAGTCGCTTCCCTAGATGCTTTTTAAAATTTCTGGCCAAAAAGTTCTATAAATCAATAAGATGGAGTCTTATCCATGTCACTTAATAATTCCTTCTATCCATGTGTTTCAAAATATAATGTAACTGGTACTAAGTAATATTTTAAAAGTAATCCAAGTTTCTATTTCATTTGTAATGCTATCTTAAGAATTTGTTGCCTATTTCTTAGAGAAATAAAATTAAACAATTTCTACTTGTATGCAAATAAGGGAAAAAAAGGTTCAGTAGTTAGACATTTCATTCATTTTTATGGTGGTTAGTTAATTGAAAGTGGGAAAGTTTTATCCAGCAAGGCTTGCATGGGTAGGATTTCCCATTGATTTGCTTATTTATTTTTGTTTTAAAACATGTTTATGTGTAATCTGTTGTATGTGTTTTTCTTCATATTCTTAGCTTACATTAATTATGAAGACCTGGAGAGTTAGTGTTGTATTGTATTGATCCCTTGTTCTTTTGACTAATCTTCTTTCTTAGATCTTTTGATTTATTCTTCACAACTGAATATCTTTTTTGGTTATCAGCAGCTGTCCTGTTGCCATTCTTTCCATCACCAGATCTTCACTTGATTGGGCCTGGCATCTTTCACCAAAAGATGACTGCTTTGCCCCAGTGAGATAACATGGACTACCATTCTGTTTTGCAAGATATACCCATTCCATTAGCTATAACTATACTTTTGGAGTAAGCCACTCACTCAGCTGCAGTCTCTTCTTTGTTCAAGTCCGTTGTAAAACAAATTCTAGTTCAGAGCTCAGATCAAACTCACCCAAATCCTTACCTGCCCTTTCTTTTCCAGAAAACTGCCACAACCAAGATTTTAGGAGCTTAGCTTTTCAGGGGCTTCTCCAGTGACTATTCATGTAGACAGTTTCTCTGGTGGCCTCTGCTTGACTGAGACACTCAGTACTACTATATTTATGAATCTAGCTCCCTATAGCCCATAAATGAGATGTTTATGGGTAGATTGGAAGGATGAGGCTTATAATTGAGACTGTATATGGATTTGACAGAACCCAACATATTGGAAGCACTGTATGTAAGGATCTGTCTGTGGAACCTAGGTGTATATTTTGATCACCTAAATTTATATTGTTCATCATACTTGGTCTAGCAGAGTTGTAGTGTTTAAAAGGTTTGTAAGGCATGATGTAAGACCTAACTTTTTTGGCCAGCTATTAAATAGTTTCCTGCCCTGTATAAGGAATATGAGAATTTTCAGTTCATTGAAAATAATTGTTCCTTAATTGTATAATCACATCCAAAGACCTACTGTAGTATATGTTCTTTGCAAACAAGATGGCCCAAACTCAATGCTTTGTAAATTAAGATTAACTGGCAAGTCTATTTCAATTCAGAGTATTTACAATGTGTGATTTTTAGGGTTGGCTGGTTAAACCTTAAATGTCTATTTCTGTATTCATACATTTTAGAGTTGTTTTATTCAATATCCTGTCATTAAGAAGTCCCAAAATTAGCATATCTGTACCTTAGCAGATTCCATTGAGTAACAGTGCCAAATCAAGCAATTTTAAATTCTATAATGCTGAGTATTTTTGTTATATCTCTAATTCTGGGCATCAGTAATCTGTTATTTAATTTTGTTTTTTAAGGAGATCATTCAATTTCCTGATAATTCTGTGTAACAGTGTTTACTATAAATTAAGAACTGAAATTGAAATATTTCCAGTATACTTTTTTATCTTATGAAAAGGAGAAAGGTATTATTAAGTAAAATGTCAAATTATTTTTACTGTTATCTTGTATATTTTAAATAGGAAGTAGACCAGTTGCGTTTGGAGAGATTACAAATTGATGAGCAGTTGCGACAGATTGGAGCTAGTTCTAGACCACCACCAAATCGTACAGATAAGGAAAAAGGCTATGTGACTGATGATGGTCAAGGAATGGGTCGAGGTAGTAGACCTTACAGAAATAGGGGGCACGGCAGACGCGGTCCTGGATATACTTCAGGTACAAACTAAGCATTTTACTCAGTAACTTTATCTGTTCCTACACTTAATAGCTGCTAACCTCTAATATTCATTAGAACCCCATTATAACTATTTCTCACTACATGGTTTCTGATTCACAATGGGTCAAATTGTGTTGCAAGAGACATAGAGTAAAAACCTGATAATGACACATAGAGTTCACAGGGCAGGTGTGAGTTCTGTCCACGTTCTGACTGGGGATAAATCTGCTTAAGCCCTTGTGTGTTGATGATTTTCTTAAGGCCTTTCCTAATTTTATTACTGTATACCCAAAACTTTTTTACATTTGTGTACTGTGGCTCATTTTTTGTCAGGCATGTGCTGGTCATACTTGCTGGATGGACTGTGTAAATCAGGGGTCTACATCCTGTGGCTCATAAGGTGATTTTGTATGGCATGGCCAAAGTCAGCCCTAGGCACAGTCAAGAAGTCGGCAAAGTTTCTCTTTGCCTTCCCAGCTCTTCTGTCAGTGCTTCTTTCTTCTCTCCCAGTACCTTTCCTGAATGCTGTCCCCACCTGCCAGTACCTACTGTCTTTCTTGCTCAACTGTGTAACTACTATGTAACTTGCTGATGATGGTATAAGGTATAATCCATCTCACAAATATTTGCGTTTCAAAAAGGAACTCTTTAAGATGGAAAGCCTTCAAGATCCACAGGAATGAAGCTATAATGGTGAAGCTATAATTGGTCATTAGCTCCAACAAAGGAAGAGAGAGAGGTAGTAGAGTTGACATTCTGGAGTTGGGGAGAGATATACCTACTCCTATGGCCAACTTTGAACCTAACCCGTAACCCTCTTTCAAAAGTCTGTTCTTTTTGATGTTGAAGTCCCACCTCACTTTGGAGCTCTTTTCTTCCACTCCCATCCCTTAGGTCATTAATCCACCTTCTCAGGCATAATGACTGTATTATAATAAAACTTTCATTAATAATAAATTATTCTAGTGGGAATGGGAGGGAAGGTTGTGGACCAAGTATCAGGAAAGCATATCCCCATTCATCTGGTCCAATCCCTGTTCCCACAAGAGATCCTTCCCTGAGACAGTTGCCATGGTGGCCTTCTTTGCCAGTCTCTCAGAGGTGACCAAAATGTGTGCTGCATTCCCCTATGTTCCTTAGCCAAACCTTATTAAAATGAACTCTATGAAAGGTTTTGTTTCTCAAGGTATTACTTTTAAACATTGTAGACAACTTTTCCTCCAGAGAGCGCAGATGGTTAAAGGAGTACAGCTGTTTAATGATGTGGCATACTCAGACTTGAACTTAGATGGCTAATAAAATGCCTTTTTTTAAAAATGAGAACCAAAAATGTTTTCCAAGATTACCTAAAAAATTATAAAACCCTTCATTTTGAATTTAAGATAATTTGTTTCACAAAATAGAAGGTGATAATACCTTTTAGTAGGCGTATAAATTGGGAGGAAGAGTATTAGATTACCCCTGAAAGGTTTCTGGAAGCTTCTGATAACCTAACTTTTTTTTTTTTTTAAGTCGGACAATGGTATATAACTTTTAACTCTCGATAGGAACTAATTCTGAAGCATCAAATGCTTCTGAAACAGAATCTGACCACAGAGACGAACTCAGTGATTGGTCATTAGCTCCAACAGAGGAAGAGAGGGAGAACTTTCTGCGCAGAGGAGAGGGACGACGACGTGGCGGTGGAGGAAGAGGACAGGGAGGAAGAGGACGTGGAGGCGGCTTCAAAGGTAGAGGTTTTCTTTTTTAAAAAATCTTTATTGTTGAAAGTATCACATATACCCCCTTCTCCTCCCCTCCATTGACCTCTTCTAGCCCACCCTCACCCCCCATCCTATATAATAAAAGGCTAATACTAGTATGCAAATCGACCGAACAGCGGAACGACTAGTCGCTATGATGCGCACTGACCACCAGGGGGCAGACGCTCAACACAGGAGCTGCCCACTGGTGGTCAGTGTGCTCCCACAGGGGGAGCACTGCTCAGCCAGAAGCTGGGCTCACAGCTGGCAAGTGCAGCTGGGGTGGCAAGAGCCTCTCCCACCTCAATGGCAGCGCTAATGATGTCCAACTGCCGGCTTAGGCCCTAATCCGGCAGTCGGACATCCCCCAAGGGCTCCTGGACTGAGAGAGGGCGCAGGCTGGGCTGAGGGATCCCCCCATCCCCCGAGTGCATGAATTTCATGCACCGGGCCTCTAGTAAGAAATAAAGGTTAATTGTAACAACTGCCTGAAGTTCAGTGAAAAATCTTGGTGATTTAACACTGTATTACCAAGACCCCATTTCTCCTGTTTTGTACTGCTCATCATAGTAAAGCCTCAGCCTTTCATACAGTAATTGACAGAATATTAGCCTTTCTTATGGTTCATGTAGAATATGTAAATCAACACTGATAACTAGTTCAGCTTCTTCGGAGAGTCTAAACATAGCATCTGAAATTAGCTCAGATTGACCTGTAACAGTTGCACAGTTGTAATGCCTTCAAAATATTTTGTTTCTATGTAACTGTAATCACTAGGTTGATTATATTTTGGATTTTTTGGTTGGTGTAAGTCAGTGGTCGGCAAACTGCGGCTCACGAGCCACATGCGGCTCTTTGGCCCCTTGAGTGTGGCTCTTCCACAAAATACCGACTCTGCACATGGGCCACGAAATTTCAATCGCACTGTACGTGCGCGCCCGCACATGGTATTTTGTGGAAGAGCCACACTCAAGGGGCCAAAGAGCCGCATGTGGCTCGCTAGCCGCGGTTTGCCAACCACTGGTCTAAGTAAATTGAGGATATGGGAATAAAGAGCTTCCAATAAGCATGTTAGAATCAGTAATTGTTGAACCTTTTTAAAACGTCCCTATAGGAAACGACGATCACTCCCGATCAGATAATCGTCCTCGTAATCCGAGAGAGGCTAAAGGGAGAACTGCAGATGGATCCCTCCAGGTAAACCCATATGCCTTTTTCATCTAAATTATTTGCATTAGAGTAGTTTGAAATTTCGTGAGTTTATTTTTAAACATATTCAAAGATTATAAATTTGATATCTGTGAAATAATTTCCTTTTACCATTACAACTGTGATAATCTTTGTTTTCATGCAAACATACAAAGATTTCTCTAGAGAATATGTAGTTAAAGTATTTGTGAAGACTTTAATTGTCATATGACTTCAATACAACATTGGTGGTCCCTCTGATTCCCCCCCCCCCCCAAAAAAAACACCCTGGAATGTACTGAGAGTGAGACCTGAGTCAACCTTGTGGGTCCCTCTTCCCCTGAGAAGCAGGAATAGAATATCCTCTTTAAATGGAAAGTAAGGAAAAGAAGGCATGTATTTCAAAAGTAATAATTATAATAGGCAGGGCTGATGATACTCAGCTAGAACCTGCTGAATCAGTCAGCTGCTTGTTTACAGCCAGCCTCTATTCTGAAACTCCCATATCAATTGGTTGTCACCTGTACTGTATCTATTGTTAAATAATTTTAAAATTACCTCGGACAATGTCCAGACACCTCTGCTAAGTGTTTTGTGTGTATTTTATCTAATTTAATCTTGCAGCAGCCACCTAAGGTAAGTCTTTTTGTTCTTCTATTTTAAAGGATAGTAAACGGAAGTTTAGAAAGATTCAGTCCTTTGACCAAGATCACATAGTTAGCATATGGTGCAGTGATATTTGAACCCTGGTGTCTGATTCCAAGTGCACATGTTCTCTTCTACTTCTTTGACTCTTAATTCTTACCCCCACTAGTTAGGATTCCTTCTCGACTGTGGATTGGTTTGGGACCAACACCCTAGATAACTGAGAAAGAACTTGTTTTTTAAATTTTTTTTAAATATATTTTATTGATTCTCTACAGAGAGGAAGGGAGAGGGATAGAGAGTTAGAATCATCGATGAGAGAGAAACACCGATCAGCTGCCTCCTGCACGCCCCCCACTGGGGATGTGCCCGCAACCAAGGTACATGCCCCCGACCGGAATCGAACCTGGGACCCTTTAGTCCACAGGCCGACGCTCTGTCCAATGAGCCAAACCGGTCAGGGCAAGAAAGAACTTTTTAAAAGCAGAATCTTTATGACAAAATGTTCTTTAAAATTCATAGTAGTTGTAAGTACATGTTAACTACTGGTGGGTTCTTCAGGACCAGCATAGAAAAGACTTTAGACCTAGATAAAAATATGGATGAAATAATGTACTTACATGTATTTTACAAAGATGTAAGGCATTTAATGTACCAGTTTTGTAATTCCTTTCTTAAATGGACATATTTGATGAACTAGGCTTTCTGATCACATTGGTTAAAAGGATGCATATTTGTAACTAAAATAGGCTGTATTTTCTATGTAAGTATGAGAATAGATGTAAATCAGACACTTACTGGCTCATTTCACTTAACAGGTCCCTCTGTGCATGCAAAAATGAAATAAAATAAATCAAAGCACCAAACCCTTGACAACAGAACATTTAAAACATACAACCATACCCAACATTTAAACACACTTTGAAATTACAGTGAACCATTTTGGGATATATGTAGCATTTGTACTTGAAGCAGATCAATATTTGTCATTATTTTAGGCCCATTTGTCAATATTACCTTCCCTTTGTACAGTGTCTAGAATTCTATTAGCAGTGTTTTAAGTGTCCTGTGTTAGCACTTAAAATATTGTATAAATCAGTATTTTATTTGTAATTGCATTTATCTTTACACTCTTCCCGGGATTACAGTTCCTCTGGTAATTAGTGTCTTCAAATTTCCCTGTACAGCTTTTCTTCAAAGTTCAAGTTATATTATCATCTGACTTTCCTTACTGAAATACAAGCTGCTAGAAACCAATGCTCATATTCTTCCACCATAGACAATGGGAGCACTCAGTATAGACAAACTTAATCACACCCATGATGGATATAAAGGTGTAAACTGAAGGCTAGTTAATAAGAGAGTTGAGTTATTATCCTGGTAAAGTCAGATTCGAAAGATATTAATTTGCCTCTTTTCTCCTGCATTTCATAATCTTTGAAGAATAACTCATTCTTTTGAACTCTGAATATTATAGCCATGTTTATTTTGTAATAATCATTCGTTTTAATTATTTGTTTTTCACTGTTTTATTCTGCTTAGAAGAAGACACAGTAGGATTGTTTTTATCTAACTTTGAATGCAATGAGATGACCAGTGTGTTCCAGTTAAAGAAGAAGAGTGTCTTAAAATCATAAACAAAATAAAGATCCTACTTGACCTGATTTCTTTCACTACTTCTATTCTCATCCCTCATTTCCCTTTTTGACATGTGGAGTTTACACTTCAGGCTTAAATTTCTTGTCAGGCCAATTACAGATTACAATAGGATTTGGTGTGTGTATATAACAAATATAACTTGTTTTAGATCAGAGTTGACTGCAATAATGAAAGGAGTGTCCACACTAAAACATTACAGAATACCTCCAGTGAAGGTAATCGGCTGCGCACGGGTAAAGATCGTAACCAGAAGAAGGAAAAGCCAGACAGCGTGGATGGTCAGCAACCACTTGTGAATGGAGTACCCTAAACTGCGTAATTCTGAAGTTATATTTCCATTACCATTTCCATAATTCTTATTCCATATTAGAAAACTTTGTTAGGCCAAAGACAAAAGGTAGGCAAGATGGCACAGGGCATGAAATGAACACAAATTCTGTTTAAGAATTTTATTTTTCTGGTATTGGCCATAAGCAACAATTTTCAGATTTGCACAAAAATGATATCTTGATCTTGAAATTTTCAAGCACTGCTTTTAAGTATACTTAGCACTTCAGGACAGGATTTTAGTTTGGTTTATTTTTTAAAGTACTGAAAAGTGATATTCTTTGTTAATTTGGATCATTTTCCTACATAGGTGATAACACTGGTACATTTCAGTTTTTCTGAATAAATAGCACTTATGGTAATCATATTAGACTTCTGTTTTCAGTCTCGTATAGAAGTCAATGAAATAATATGTCATTTCATGTCCTGTGTCAATTTATGTGTTGGTCCACTATTTCAGTATTTTAGTGGACCCTGAGATGTGTGTGATGTGACGTTTGTCATTTCATTAGCAAAAAAAAAAAAAAAAAAAGTTGTATGATCTGTGCCTTTTCTATATCTTGGCAGGTAGGAATATTATATTTGGATGCAGAGTTCAGGGAAGATAAGTTGGAACACTAAATATTAAAGATGTTGCAAACCCTGTCAAACATTAGTACTTTATAGAAGAATGCATGCTTTCCACTTTTGTTCCTTGCATAAACATCAGGTTAGGCAGTATAAAGAATAGGATTGTTTTTGTTTATGTTTTGTTGCACTGAAGTTTGACAAATAGTGTTATTGAGAGGGTTGTGTAATTTTTTTCTGAATAGACAGGAGAAGAAGTAACTGTCTTTTCATTTGAGAGAGGCTAAAATGTTTTCAGCTAGGAGTAAATCTTTTTGGTTGAAAGTTAGTAGAATATGCCTGCTCTTTGGCCTGATGACCAGTTTTAACTTAGAGCCTTTTTTATTTTGTCCTCCCCTTGTTTTGTGAAGATTTTCATATTTTAATTTCAGGCTTAATTTGGGGAGATAGGAGGGTCATTTCTGTGTGTGCATAATAAACCTGTGAAGTACAGGTACTTTGTCTAAAAAATATTGGAAGCAGGTTAAATGTTTTGTAAACTTTGAAATATTAGGTCTAATGCATAAGCAGAATTGGAAAGCAGACTAAGATTGATTAACAAAAAACTTTTTCTTTTTTTTCTTTTTATTAAGCAGAATTGGAAAGCAGACTAAGATTGGTTAACAAAAACTGTTTTTTTTAGTTTCTTTTTCTTGTTTGATGTGTTGGGTTTGGTTTTGTTTTTGAGTCTTTTTTTTTTTAAAAATGGGTGAAATTTAGTGAGGCAAATTATGTGAAGGACCTTCACTCTAAGATGTTATATTTTTCTTAAAAAATAACTCCAAGCCGGGGTACCACTGAGTCTGTATAGAGCCGTACAAACAGAAGTTCTGCCTCTGATGTATTTTGTGAGTTTGTTTCTTTGAATTTTCATTTTACAGTTACTTTTCCTTGCATACAAATAAACATAAAATGGCAACAAACTGCACATGATTTCAAGAATATTAAAAAGTCTCTTAAAAATATTGCCAAAATTAATGTTGATTTCTAGTTATTTATTCTTGGAATGTATAGTATTTGAAAACAGAAATTGGTACCTTGCACACATCATCTGTAAGCTGTTTGGTTTAAAATACTGTAGATAATTAACCAAGGTAGAATGACCTTGTAATGTAACTGCTCTTGGGCAATATTCTCTGTACATATTAGCGACAACAGATTGGATTTTATGTTGACATTTGTTTGGTTATAGTGCAATATATTTTGTATGCAAGCAGTTTCAATAAAGTTTGATCTTCCTCTGCGAAATTGATGTTGATGCAATCCTTACAAATGATTGCTTTTAAAATTTTAAGATAGAAAAAGAAATCTATAGAAAGTGTTCTGTTATAAAATGTAACTGTTACCATTGGAAATTCACGTCATAGAAAGTTAGCCGTTATCTACCAACTTTCAATAACTTGATCATATTTAATAAGGTGAAAAAAATCAACAAAATGGTACAGAAGCACATTGTGCCATTACAATATGCACTAAGTCTCTTTTTTTACAAAGGCTGAATTCAGCAGGGCGCTAACTTGCTTAAATGTGAATTACTAACTTCTAAAACTGTAATTTGATTCACATGTTTTCAAATAGAGTTGGAGTTGATTCATATTACAATATTTGTGTGCTAAATGTGTATGTTTTTCAGTTAAAAGTTATGATGTTTTTAAAATCTTATTAAAGTTTCAAAAAATCTGAAGATTGTTTATCTAGATGTAAATTTTTATTAAAAAGTTGCACTTATGAAAAAGCAAAAAATTAGTCTGACAAATGTTTGCTCCTGGTCTTAAATTTCTAAATATATTTTAAAAAATTAATGATATGTGGGGGGAAAGTTGTTTACCATGCATAGCATATATGCCTTGCAAATCTTTTTATGTGTCCTTAAAAGGTAAAAATGTTGATATTTAAAAATATAATTATCCATATTCCCAGTTAGAAGATTTCAACACATTAATTGCATAGAATGCCACTAAACCATATTAAACACATACTTTTGTCTGTGTAACCATAAACATACCCTGCCATTTGGAAAATATTAAAGTGTCTGTGTAGCTAAAAATGAAAATAACTTTGATGTCAATATCCATTAAGAAAATAAATGACAAGACTGAGGTAGAATGAGCCTGAATTGGCTATTGTGGTCACTTCAAGGAACTCTGGCACAGCCTGGAAAAGAAGGGTAGAAATGGAGAGGCAACAGTGTCAAAGTTCTACGTGGTGTTAGTCCAAAATGATAAAACGATGCAGGACAATCTCCTCTACATTGATATTTTTGTTTTGTTTTTCAGAAAAATTAGCCTTTGTTTTCTGCTTGTCTAGTTTTTCATTGTGGTACTTTGTGGTTCTTTGATACTTGTTCTGCCTAGTTCTGGGCTCCTCCAGAGCCAGAAGAGCTGATCACAGTCTATTAGAGGTGGTAGGCAGAAACAATCCTCAAGTAACTTGGTTGAGTTTTCTTGGTTTCACAGTATTTTTTCAGTGCTACACATGAACAGCCTGCTGGCAGTACTGACCTTGAGACTCAACTGGGTTCACTCAGAGGCATTTCTCTCATCTGATCACGATCTTAAAGGTCCTGGTAGCTTGGAGTCTACTGCCCTTTTAGAGTCAATATACTGATTTGATCCCTATTGAGCCAGTTTATTTCATGACCATAAACAGCATCTTTCCCTCATAAACCTCTGATCCCTCTGATAACCAGATAATTCTGAAATAGCTATTACCAGATGCTCATCTGATCGCTTAGAAGGCTTAACAGGTACCAGCATTTAAATCTTGAGCATCTTTTCCTCTGTGTGTTTGTTTAGGGCTGTTTAAAATATTTGGGACTATTTATAAATTTTCCTTCTATTTTGCAGAACTTTAAGAAATGGGGAAATTATTTTTTATGCTGAGTTTTATTGTTAGTGGGAGAGGTATTTTAAAAAGTCTTTGCAAGTATAGCTGCTAAATGTTTAAAAACTGACCTTCAAAATTGATTGCTTAAAATTCTTGCCACCAGTTTTGGTATACCATACACTTTATCACAGGAGTAGTTTGAAAATTGGAAAGAAGATTACGTATCAACAAAAGATGGTTCCACGGAATCCTGGGAATTAGGGTCTATTATCATTATTCAGTATCATACAGAACTTGAATGGCTTGCTAAGAGGAAAAAAGAATGCTAGTGTTATTTCAAGTATAAAGCTTTTTTTAAAAATACTAAGACATCTTTATCAAATTTCTCTGGTGATCAATACTTGTAAGATAATTGCATCGAAGAACAGTACTAGTGATCAAGGAATATATATCATTGAAGGGGCAAGTGCAGCATAGATACTACATGATAGAAAGGGACATACGGAGTTATGCTGTAAAATGGATGAATCCAGAGATAGAGTTCACACTTGACCAGGGCATGGAATAGCTTTGTGATAACTGGATGAGTCATTTCACCTCTAGGTTTTGATCTTTTGGGTTAAATAAATGGTTGCTAAGGTATCTGAACTCCAAAGTGTGTACACATTAACCCTTTGAGTGCCAACCAATATCCTAGGAACTATGCTAAAATTGCCAAGGCATTTTTGCTGATTTTTACAGCAGTTTAGGAAAAAAATTATGAATTGCAAGTAAATGAAGTTACATATTCAAAAACTTAAGGAAACCTTTACTACATTTGTTTTCATCTTTGACATATATTGTTTGCTGATTGTATTATAAAATACTAGTAGAAAAAAAAAATTCCCGATAGCGCTCCCGGCACTTTTGGCAAAAGACAGGAGGAGCGCGATTGCGCTCCCCGGCACTCAAAGGGTTAATAAAGTATTCATGATTTATATGGAGAAAGCTACAGAGAGTGTTAACAAACCACCCACCTGATTTCATCAGGTTCTCATTAAATATTTACCAAACATTCACTAAATAGCAGGCACTTACAAGATTTTTAGGGATACAAAGATTCTATTTCATGCCTTTTGAAAGCTCAGTTTGGTTTTTAATAGAATTTATTGGGTTGACATTGGTTCACAAAACCATATAGGTTTCAAGTGTACAACTCAATAAAACATCTGCACACTGCATCGTGCACCCATCACACCAAGTAAAGCCTCTTTCAGTCCCCATTCATCTACCTTTGCCCACCTCCACCTAGCCTCCACTCCTATTTTCCCCTGGCTATCACCACATTGTTGTCCGTGTCTGTGTGTTACGTATATACGTTTTCTGGCCAATTCCTTCACCTTCTTTCTACTAGTTCCCCCACCACCCTCCCCTCTGACAGCTGTCAGTCCATGCCTCTGTTTCTATTTTGTTCCATCAGTTTATTTTGTTCATTAGATTCCACACATAAGTGAGATCATATGGTGTTTGTCTTTTTCTGACTGGCTTAGTTCACTTAGCATAATAATCTCCAGGTCCATCCATGCTATCGCAAAATGTAAGAGTTCCTTCTTTTTTATGGCTGCTAGTATTCCATTTTGTAAAGGTACCACAGTGAAAGCTCAGTGTTGAGTGAGCTTTATGAGTCAATGGGCAGTTCTGGTATATGGTATAGTAAGTGTGAAGATGCTCAGGGTGTGGTGGGAGCTCTTTGGAGAAACAGTCATGGGTTTTGTCAGGAAAGGGCTTCTCAGGTGAAGTGAAATTTTACCTATGAGGGAGGACAGATTGGAAGAGTTAGCCAGGAGAAAAAGTGCTGCAGGCATTGATCTAGGTATGAAAAAGTGTACTATTCAGGAAGCTTCCAGGATTTCAGTGTGACTCAGACATAGAATTTGAGGTAGAGATTAAGAGAGGTGAGCTAGAGATACTGTCAAGGAGGGCCTGTGGTGCCATGTTAGAGGTCAGACTTTAGGAAGCCTTTGAAGGATTAGAAACAGATTTACACTTGTGTGGAGGGACAGATAGAATTGCTGCACAACTTGAATCCTTTGTCAAGTTGCCTGGTTACCAGCTAGCAGGAGGTACTAGGCCCAAATCCTCTGCCCCACAGTCCAAATCCAGCTTCCCACAAGGTCACAGCTGTTAGCAGTCTGTGTTCCCACACAGCTGCCTGACAGATGGTATTTAAGTCCTGATTTGATCTGCATGCAAGGCTGTTGTCAGGGTTGCTCTGTGGACGGGTAGACTCAGGTTTTTTAGTACAGCCATAAGGTGCAGCCAACAGTACCTCAGCCTTTGCATGTCTGCATGAGCGAATGGGTGTCCATATGCCTCTTCTTTCTGATTCACCTTGCTAATATTTTTCCCTCATTAAAACCTTTTCCTTTTGCATGGTGGTATGCTGTTTGCCTTCATCCACTACTTTACAGATGGTGCCCAATAGGCAAACTCCACTTGTTCCACCTGGCCTTTTGAAAATGGCAAAAGGGATCAAATAAGCCATACCAAGGGATGCACCAGATCCCTCCTAGGGCTGGTGGTGGGGAACCTAGCTGAGCTGAAATCACTGGTGAACATGTTATTGTAGTGTATATGTATGGCCATGCCATGTACCACAAAGGCCCTGGAAAATTCTCCATGTAAGGCAGATTGAGAAAGTCTGGTTCCTTGGCACTCCCTTAGAAGTCAGCCAGCCATGTGAGCCTATGGTAGAAGAAGAGAAAATAGCCCTTGGTCCCAAGTGCACTGAAACAGTAGATGCAACCTAACCTTTTAGATTTGAAATCTGTCATTGTGTAGTGTAGCATCCAGGGGCTTGAGGGGTGGTGGTTGAGGTACAGCCTGAGGGGCTTCAATAATGCTAACAGAATTTGACTCCCAGCAATGGTCACAGGCTTGAAATGCTTGGGCTACACCCATGAGATAAGTAACACTGAATGGGAAAAATTTGGGGATTACCACCAGATTCCCTTTTGCTGAATGAATTGGCTAGTCCAACCTTTGGGGAGAGAGCAAATGTGCCTGCCCTGTGCTTGAATTAGATGCTCCTGAAAATTGGATTCACGTAGCCACAAAGAGGAGACTTCCCCAAGGTGCTGAATGAAAACTGGAACATGCCTACTGAGGTCACAGTTTCTTTGAGGCACTCTGCCATTATATAATGGTTGTGTGAAAATACTAAGCATCAGGGATAACTCATGATCAAATGAACTTAATTCAGAGAATGCTGGAAAAGTTGATGCAATCTTACATGATATCTCTTACTTGACTCTGCCAGGGAGTAAGGGATGGGATAATACTTTAGGGTTGATTTAGGTCCCACCCTAAAGTGACACATGATATAATGGGCCCTGTAAGGTTTTCCAGGTCTCAGCAGAAATTAAAAGGAAGGAGAAGAGCACCACTCCAAACTTCATTCTGAGGCTCCCTCAGGCAGCACCCTATGGGCTCTCGGTCTTGAGCAAAGGGATTGCTAGGTAAAGAGATAGATGGGCAAAGCAGAGGGGCTGGTGGGCTGATAAGCAACCTAAGTCGCTCCAAGGAGGTTTCAGGGAGAATAGGAAGAAGAAGAAGAAGAAGAAGAAGAAGAAGAAGAAGAAGAAACTGAGCCTGGCCCGCGTGGCTTGGTGGTTGAGCATTGACCTATGAACCAGGAGGTCATGATTCCTGGTCAGGGCATATGCCTGGTGTGGGACATTCAGGGGGCAGCTGATTCATGATTAGCTCTCGTCATTCATGTTTCTATCTCTATATCTCTCCCTTCATCTCTGAAATCAATAAAAAATATATTTTAAAAAATTATATTACATGTGTTTTCTTCTCTAGGTTTTTCTGGGTAGAAAGGGGGAAAACATTTTATTTTTAGTTGATAGAGTATGAAGTTCACCTTGACTGTCCTGTTTCAGGCATTTTGGACTTCCCCAGAAACACTTAATAACTGCAGTATATCAGTGATAATTTGGGCAAGCCCATTCCATTATAGTGATGACATTTTTAAAATTTATCTTTTTTAAATTTCTTTATTGATTAAGGTATTACACATGTGTCTTTATTCCCCCATTGCCGCCCCCCCCCACACACACACACACTCATGCCCTCACCCCCCTGTTGTCTGTGTCCATTGGTTAGGCTTATATGCGTGAAAACAAGTCCTTTGGTTGATCTCTCCCCTTTACCCCCACCCTCCCCTACCTTCCCTCTGAGGTTTGAGCATCTGATAGATGCTTCTCTGTCTCTGGATCTGATTTTGTTCATCAGTTTATGTTGTTCATTATATTGCATAAATGAGTGAGATAATATGTATCTTTCTCTGACTGGCTTATTTCACTTAGCATAATGCTCTCCAGTTCTAAAATTTATCTTTATTTAAGAGTCTGTTCTAAGTCAACCAAATTTGATTCGGGAGTGCTGCAGTAAAAAGCCACAGAAGCAATACAGGCCCCTCAGAATTTCAGACCTCTAGGAAAGGGGCACTTGCAGTCGGTTCTGGTACCTTGGTAACTCCCAGGCAGTCCTTTATAGTGCTGGGATTTAGACCACTAAGGAGAGGGTGCCAACAACTGGCTGATACTGGTGTCTCTGAGGAGAGTGATACTGGTTCTGAAAGAAGTGTGTGTGGGGGGCGTGGATCTGGAAATTGGATTCAGCTGCTACTACTGAACCATTTCTGCCAGAGTGAAGAACCATGGTCTTCCAATCTCCCTTTAGAGCAGTGGTTCTCAACCTTGGCTGCACATTAGAATCACCTGGGAATCTTTTTAAAATCCTGATTTCTGGGCCTCATCCTCTGGAAATTCTTTCTTTGTTACTAACTTATCAGCAGAACTTAATAGGCAGCACTGACAAAGGAGAAATGTGGTGTTTAGAGTCCCAGACCAACCTCACAAAGCAGAGTATAGAAAGAAGGATGATGTGGAACTGAGGAACACTATCTTAATTATTGACTAAGTGCAACAAGCCAAAAACCTGTGAAATGGAAATGGTACATCCAATTGGGGGTCAAGCCAACTGCAAGGATAGCTGCCCATCCAGTAGGTACTGAGATGGCCCCATTGCCTGCTTTGCTTGAACTACTGGCTAGATGGGGATCGCAATTTTGAGACTAGGTACCATACAAGGAAGCCTGTTTCACTAATGGGTAAGCAAGTTCAGTGGAATACTAAGCCATTTGTTATAATACTGGTACAACCAGTGGCATTGGCTGCTCTGCAGTATCTATGGGTGTAACTTCAAGTGTTGCTTTTGATAATAATTCATTCTGCTCCTTGATGAAGGAAATAAACCTTTACCTAGACTCACAGACTGCTGCTAATGGCCTCCCAGGATGAGACTATTAAAGTCATATCCTATGGAAACATATAAGTCACCCTCAAGGTCAATAAGTCACGTATGTATCTCCTGAAAGGACCACATGCTGAGAAAAGCAAGGTATCTGCAATGGAAAAGTCAATCCTGTGAGCCATCATATCCATGGTGACCTCCTAGAGCAGTGATGGCGAACCTTTTGAGCTCGGCGTGTCAGCATTTTGAAAAACCCTAACTTAACTCTGGTGCCGTGTCACATATAGAAATTTTTTGATATTTGCAACCATAGTAAAACAAAGACATATTTTTGATATTTATTTTATATATTTAAATGCCATTTAACAAAGAAAATCAAAAAAATGAGTTCGCGTGTCACCTCTGACACGCGTGCCATAGGTTCGCCATCACTGTCCTAGATCCATGTCCAGACCCACCACAGTAACAAAACCACCACGAAAAACTAGCCTTTGGTTGGTTATTCAGATTGATTTTAATTTAGGTATAAATCCAGTTTCGCACTGGGAGCAGGTGAGTGTAGCTTACACCTACTCTGCACCCATCTTGGAATTCAAAGGGAGTCTCTTAAATGCAACAAGAAAAAAACTGTTAGTTGGATCCAAGATGGAGGCCGACAGGAGGGCAATGAGGAAAAGAGTGTGTGTGAGGGAGCGAAAGGGGCGTGCGTGGACATGTGGGGTGTGTGTGTGAGGGACAGATATATTCTGCAGGACTTTTGGGGGCTGGAGGACCAGGGTCCCCTAGCCGGGCAGCCTCTACTACCGCTGCAATCTCTCCTGGGGTGGCAGGCTCTGCCGCAGAGACCGCGCCATCTTGAAGGGGAGAGTGGCTGTGACTGTGAGCCCAGCCTCACCTCCACCTGGGGAGACCTTGGACACCACCCGGGACCCTACAACCACAGAGGCCAGGGACCTGTTGCCTTGGTTGCGAACCCATGAACACCAAGACTCCAGCTTCCCCAGCTGCGAGCTCCTAAAAAGTCTGTCCAGGGGGAGACAAAATGGCAGCCAAATAGGCAGACATGTCCTGTGCATTCTCACAGAGCAGATAGAAGAAACAGCTGAATCAAATAACATCCACCTGGAATTGGCAAATTAAACACAGCTGGTGGGACAATCCATGGCCAGAAAGGTCAGAGGTCGCCTGGAGAATGGTGGGATTGGGGATCTGAGCTTGAGGGAGAAACATGCGCAGCCGGGAATAGGGTCAGAAGGAGACTGCACTGCACCAACTCCGTGTCCCTTGGGGACAATATAGTGCTTGACTATGGAAGGTTGTCCACAGGGCTGCTGGCATCGGGGGAACTCTAGATCTAAGCCCACAGCCATGAGAGGCTACACCCAGAAAGGCAGCCTGAAGTTCTGCACCAGCCACGCAGTGCTGGAGGGAGAGAGACGCACAGTGGCACAGTTGCTCTGTCTTTATAATTCCCTTGCTTTTACTCACTAAACCCAATGCATAGGACCTTTCAATTACAAACACTCACTGAAGCTGCAGTGCAGGGGAAGGTGGCTTTGTGGAAGCTGGGGAGCAAAATAGGGAGAGGCGACCAGGAAACCAGTTCTGGGACAGTCTAGTTCCTCCAACCCAGCCATTTTTCTCCTGAAGACCAGGCCCCTCCTAGCAGAACAGCCGCATCCAGCCTTGAGCTCTGCAGGGAAACAAGGATTCTGAATACTACCAGGGAGCCCTCAGGGACTAGGTGGAGGGGCCATTTGGTCCCAGAAACTAATACAGCAACACCCCCACCTAGAGTCCGTGTCAGAAATACACCCTTGTGTAAATATGACTGAAAAAAGGCAGAAAAACAAAGGAGGCAGATTGATCTCACCTGTCTGAAACCAAGGCTGTGGAATCTGACACAGAGTAGCAGTGGATCGCTGGGAACTTCAACACAGTGCTGACTACCTAACAGGAAACTGAGACATAACAGACAGAACAGTAGAGAGGGGTCTTAAACGAGTCCCCATGGGACACTAAAACTCAACTGAAGTGAATGAACTTCACTACTTCATATTTTTATTTTTTTTATCTTTTACTTAAGAAACTAATTTTTCTCTTTATTTTATTTATTTATTATTATTATTATTAACCTTTCATTTTTTAATTAATTAATTTATTTACTGGATTCGTGTTCTACAATCTACTTTTATTTTCATTTCTAATCATTATTTTACTCTATCTCATTTTTTCCTTTATGCCAACCCTTTCTTCCTCATTTCCCCTTTTTCATCTTGTTTCTCTTCTCCTGTACCTGCTTTACTTTTTCTCTCTCTTTTTTTTACTCCTTGTTAAAATTGATCTTCTCTATATGCTTTATTGATGCATTACTAATATAGTAGTCTCTGTTGGCTTACTCATATATCTAATTTCCTCTCCTCTGCTCCAAGTCCATGCACCCTTCTCTTTTCTCTTTCTTTGCTAGACAATTTTTTTCTTGCTGTTGTTGTTTGTTTGATTGTTTTGTTAATTTTGTTTTTTTTTTGTTTTTTTATTTTATGCTTTTGTTTTTCCTCTCCTCGATTGTTTTCTTCTATTAATAGCTTAATTAGTTTCACTCACCAAACTCAGGCCTATCTGCTCTCTACTCTATTCTCCTTTCCCAAAAATAGATAAATATGTACATAGATAGATTAAAGAAAGGGA
>NW_005363283.1:1683261-1692729 GCF_000412655.1 Myotis brandtii
AGGGTTTTTTTTTTACTTATTATATACTCATTATCTTTCTACCTCCTTTATACCGCATTGTGGCCATTCCCCCATTCATTCAATTTCTTTACCTTAACTCCTGGAAATAAGCTCTGACTCTTCAGATTCAGCTCCCTTCCTTTTTTTTCTGGGTGTTTGTTGTTTGCATTTTTTGGTTTAGTTGTTGGTTTTGTGGAGTTTTCTCCCCATATATGTATAGTTTTTCCCCTTCTTTTTTCTTTTCTCTGTTACCATTTTTCCTTTTCCCAGTATCATTTTTGTGCTCTCTTTTTCTTTCCTAATTCTCTTTTATCTGGTGGTCACCTTTATTGGGGTTATCGGTTTCATAAATACATTCATGTTTTGTTCCCTCTGAGTCGTCATGTCTAGTCAGGTTGTATTTTGTACCTTTTGTTCAATGTGGTAGAGAGTAAACCACATAAACAGACGCCCTGAGCAGAGCAAACATGGAGAGAAAAAGAAACAGCCCCATACAAAAGAAAAGGAGGAGTCACCGGGAAAACAAGTAAACAAAATGGAGGCAAGCAATTTGTCAGAGAAAGAATTCAGAGCAATGGTCATAAGGACACAGAAAAGGATAGAAGTCAAATTCAACAACATGTGTAAGAATCAAGAAGAAATGAAGAAGAACCAAGAAGAAATGAAGAATGACATAACTGCAATAAAGAACACAGTGGAAAGCATCAACAGTAGACTAGAATAAGCTGAGGACCGCATCAGTGAGCTAGAAGACAAGGTAGGAAAAAATATCCAAGCACAGTAGCAACTGTAAAAAAGAAAAAACTTCAAAAAGAGTAGTAGAGCCTAAGGGAGCTTCGGGACAACATGAAACAAAACAGCACCCTCATAATAGGGGTGCTAGAAGGAGAGGAAACTGAATAAGGAATAGAAAACCTGTTTGAAGAAATAATGACAGAAAACGTCCCTGATATTGGGAAGAAAAAACTCACACAATTCCAAGAAGCTGACAGAGTCTCAAACAATTTGGACCCCAAAGGACCGACACCAAGACACATCATAATTAAATTGGCAAACACTAACAACAAAGTAAAAATTATAAAGGCTGCCAGAGAGAGACAGAAAGTTATCTATAAGGGATCTCCCATTAGACTATCAACTGATTTCTCAACAGAAATACATCAGGCCAGAAAGGAATGGAATGAAATATACAAAGTGATGCAAAGCAAGGTACTGAATCCAAGAATACTATACCCAGGAAGGCTATCATTCAAAATTAAAGGTGATATCAGGAGCTTCACAGACAAAAAAGGGCTAAGGGAGTTTATTACCACCAAGCCAGCAATGCAAGAAATGCTAAAGGGACTGCTGTAAAAAGAATAAATGGGAAGGGAAGAAGGGACACAGGCATAAAGAATAAAAATGGTGACAAAAAAGTACCTAACAGTAATAACCTTGAACATAAATGGATTAAATGCTCCAATCAAAAGACCTGGGGTAGCTGAATGGATAAGAAAAAATGATCCATATATTTGCTGTCTAACAGAGACCCAACTCAGAACAAAAGACTTACTCAGGTTGATAGTGAAGGATGGAAAAAAACTTTTTCAGGCGAATAGAAATGAAAAAAGAAGCTGGGGTAGCAATACTTATATATGCCAAAATAGAGCTCAAAGTGAAGGCCATAACAAGAGATAAGGAAGGCCACTTCATAATACTAAAGGGAGCAATTCCACAAGAGGACATAACTCTGGTAAACATATACTAGTATGCACCCAATACAGGAACACCCAAATACATAAAAAACAAACAAACAAACAAAAACTTCTGGAACATAACAAGGGAGAGATCCACAGCAATACAGTCATAGCAAGGGACCTTAATACCCCACTGACACCACTGGATAAATCCTCTAAACAAAAAATCAGCAAAGAAACAACAATCCTAAATGAATCACTAGATCAGATGGAATAAATTGACATATTCAGGACATTTCACCCAAGAGCTACAGAATATACATTCTTTTCATGTGCACATGGGACATTTTCAAAGATAGACCACATATTGGGACACAGGCAAAGTCTCTGCAAATTCAAGAAGATAGAAATCATATCAAACATCTTCTCAGATCATAATGGCATAAAATTAGAAATCAAATACAATAAAAACTGAAAAAAAAATCAAACACCTGGAGGCTAAATAACATGCTATTAAACAATGACTGGGTTACCAAAGAGATCAAAGAAGAAATAAAAAGAATCCTGTTAAGAAATGACAATGAAAATACAACAATCCACAATCTATGGGACACAACAAAAACAGTCCTGAGAGGGAAGTTTATAGCTCTACAGGCCTACCTCAAAAAACAAGAAAAAATGGTAATAAATTATCTAACCCTACAACTCACAGAATTAGAAAGAGAGAAACAAGAACAGCCCAGAGTGAGCAGGAAGAAGGAAATAATAAAGATCAGAGTGGAGATAAATGACATAGAGAAAAAAATACAAAAGATAAATAAAACCAAGAGCTGGTTCTTTGAAAGGATAAACAAGATTGATGAACCTCTAGCCAGGCTCACCAAGAAGCAAAGAGAGAGGACCCAAATAAACCAAATCAGAAATGATAGAGGCGAAATAACAACAGACAAGATAGACCACATATTGGGACACAGGCAAAGTCTCTGCAAATTCAAGAAGATAGAAATCATATCAAACATCTTCTCAGATCATAATGGCATAAAATTAGAAATCAAATACAATAAAAACTGAAAAAAAAATCAAACACCTGGAGGCTAAATAACATGCTATTAAACAATGACTGGGTTACCAAAGAGATCAAAGAAGAAATAAAAAGAATCCTGTTAAGAAATGACAATGAAAATACAACAATCCACAATCTATGGGACACAACAAAAACAGTCCTGAGAGGGAAGTTTATAGCTCTACAGGCCTACCTCAAAAAACAAGAAAAAATGGTAATAAATTATCTAACCCTACAACTCACAGAATTAGAAAGAGAGAAACAAGAACAGCCCAGAGTGAGCAGGAAGAAGGAAATAATAAAGATCAGAGTGGAGATAAATGACATAGAGAAAAAAATACAAAAGATAAATAAAACCAAGAGCTGGTTCTTTGAAAGGATAAACAAGATTGATGAACCTCTAGCCAGGCTCACCAAGAAGCAAAGAGAGAGGACCTAAATAAACAAAATCAGAAATGAAAGAGGCAAAATTACATCAGACCCCAGAGAAATACAAAGGATTGCTAAAAAATACTATGGACAACTAACAACTCTATCCAACAAACTGGACAACCAAGACGAAATGGACATATTCTTAGAAAAATACAATCTTCCAAAGCTCAATCAGGAAGAATAAAAAAACCTGAATAGGCCAATATCTACTGAAGAAATTATAGCAGTAATCAAAAATCTTCCAGCAAACAAAACCCTGGTCAAGACAGCTTTCCAGGGGAGTTCTATCAAGCATTCACAGAAGAACTGAAACCTATCCTACTCAGACTATTCTAAAAAAATTTAAGAGGAAGGCATACTTCTAAGCTCTTTCCATGAAGCCAGCATTACCCTAATTCCAAAACCAGATAAAGACATCACGAAGAAAGAGAACGATAGGCCAATATCCTTAATGAACATAGATGCTAAAATTCTCAACAAAATTTTAGCAAATCAGATTCAGCATTACATTAGAAAGATCATACCACATGGCTAAGTGGGATTTATTCCAGGGATGCAAGGATGTCACAATATCCACAAATCAATAAATGTGATACATCACATAAAGAAATTGAGAGACAAAAATTACATAATCATATCAATCGATGCAGAAAAAGCATTTGACAAAATCCAACACCCTTTCTTGATAAAAACTCTAAACAAAAGTGGGAATAGAGGGGTCATACCTCAACATAATAAAAGCCTTTTATGACAAACCTACAGCCAACATCATACTCAATGGGCAAAAACGAAATCCTTTTCCCCTAAGAAAAGGAACAAGACAGGGATGCCCACTTTCACCACTCCTGTTCGACATAGTACTGGAAGTGCTAGCCATAGCAATCAGACCAGAAGAAAAAATAGAAGGCATCCAAATTGGAAAAGAAGAAGTAAAATTGTCCTCATTCGCAGATGACATGATACTGTACATAGAAAACCCCAAGGATTCCATTAAAAAAAAAAACAAAAAAACTACTAGACTTACTAAATGAATTTGGCAATGTAGTAGGATACAAAATTAACACCCAGAAATCTATGGCTTTTTTATACACCAAGAATGAACTCACAGATAGAGGAACTAAAAAAAAAAAATCCCATTTACCATTGCACCAAAAAATTGAGATAACTAGGAATAAACTTAACTTAGGAGGTTAAAGACCTGTACTCGGAAAACTACAGGGCAGTGAAAAAAGAGGTAGTGGAAGACATAAACAAGTGGAAAAACATACTGTGTTCATGTATTTGTAGAATTAACATCATTAAAATGTTCATACTACCCAAAGGAATTTATAGATTAGATTCCATGTAATCCCCATTAAATTCCAACGGCTTATTTCAGAGACCTAGAACAAACTCTCCAAAAATTTATTTGGAATAAAAAAAGACCCCCAAATAGCCACAGCAATCCTGAGAAAGAAGAACAAAGTTGGAGGGATCACAATACCAGAGATCAAGCTACATTACAAAGCCACTGTTCTCAAAACTGCCTGGTACTGGCAGAAGAACAGACATAGACCAATGGAACAAAACAGAGAACCCAGAAATCAACCCAAACCATTATGCTCAATATTTGAGAAAGGATGTGAGCACATACAATGGAGTCAACTCAGTCTCTTCAATAAATGGTGTTGGGAAAATTGGACAGATACATGCAAATAACTGAAAATAAACCATCAACTTACACCATAAACAAAAATAAACTCAAAATGGATAAAGGACTTAAACGTAAGACAGGAAACCATAAACATCTTAGAAGAATCCATAGGCAGCAAAATATCAGATATAGCTCATAACAATATGTTCACCAACACATCTCCTAGGACAATGGAAACTAAAGAGAAAATAAACAAAAGGGAATACATCAAAATAAAAAATTTCAGCACAGCAAAAAAAAAACACACCATCAACTAAATAACAAGAGCCAGTGCATGGGAGAACATGTTTGCCAATGTGATGTCTGATAAGGGTTGAATCTCCGAAATTTATAGGGAACTCATACAACTTAACTAAAGGAAGATAATCTAATAAAAAAATGAGCAAAGTGCCTAAAATAGACACCTCTCTCATGTGGACATACAGTAGGCCAAGAGGTATATGAAAAAATGCTCAAAGGCACTAATTATCCAAGAAATGCAAATAAAAACAACGAGGTACCACCTTACATGAGTCAGAATGGCTATCATCAACAAGTCAACTAAGGACAAGTGATGGCAAGGATGCAAAAAAATGAAACTAGATCACCAACTTACACCATACACAAAAAAAAACTCTAAATTGTTAAATGTCTTAAATGTAAGATGGAAAACCATAAAAACCTTAGAAAACTCCATACGCAGCAGAATATCAGACATATGTCATTGCAATATCTTGACTGATACAGCTCCTAAGGCAATGGAAACTATGGAGAGAGTAAACAAATGGGACTACATCCAAGTAAAAGGCTTTTGCACAGCAAAAGAAACTATCAACAAAACGACAAGAAAGCCCACTGCATGGGAGAACATATTTGCCAATGCTATTTCAGATAAGGATTTAATCTCCAAAATTTACAGAGAACTCATACAGCTTAACCAAAGGAAGATAAACAATCCAATAAAAAAAAATGGACAAAGGACCTAAATAGACACTTTTTAGAAAAGGACATACAGAAGGCCAAGAGACATATGAAAACATGTTCAAAGTCACTAATCATCCGAGAGATGCAAATCAAAACAACAATGAGGTATCATCTCGCTCCTGTCAGAATGGCTATTATCAACAAATCAACAAATGACAACTGGTGAGGATGTGGAGAAAAAGGAACCCTTCTTCACTGCTGGTGGGAATGCAGAGTGGTGCAGCCACTGTGGAAAACAGTATGGAGTTTCCTCAAAAAGTTAAAAATGGAACTGCCATTTGACCCAGTAATCCCTCTTCTAAGAATATATCCCAAGAAACCAGAAACACCAATCAGAAAGGACATATATACCCCTATGTTCATAGCAGCACAATTTACCATAGCTAAGATTTGGAAACAGCCTAAGTGTCCATCAGCAGATGAGTGGATTAAAAAACTGTGGTACATCTACACAATGGAATAGTACGCTGCTATAAAAAAGAAGGAACTTTTACCATTTGCAACAGCATGGATGGTACTAGAGAGCATTATGCTAAGCGAAATAAGCTGATCAGAGAAAGATAAATATCACATGATCTCACTCATATGTGGGATATAATGATCAACATAAACTGATGAACAGCAATAAAATCCAGAGACAAGGTTTCACTGAACAGACTGTTGAACCTTAGAGAGAAGGCAGGGGAGGCGGGTAGTTAGAGATCAACCAAAGGACTTGTGTGCATGCATATTCGCATAACCAATGGACACTGACACTGGGGCAGTGGAGGCTTGCCCTCAGGGGTGGGAGTGGTGGGGGGGCGGTCATTTGGGGGAAAAAGGAGATGTATGTAATATTTTAAACAATAAAGAAAAAGAATTTACCATATAGTCCAACAATCCTATTCTGGGTATATATTTAAAGAAAGTTAAAACAGAATATCAAAGGGATATCTGCAGTCCTTTGTTCATTGCAGCATTATTTGCAATAGCCAAGATATATATGTAGAAACATCCTAAGTGTATATTACCAGATAATGGATATATATATATATAGATTTTATTCAGCCACAAGAAAGAGGAAAATTATGCCAATTGTGACAACATGGATGGACCTTGAACACATTATGATAAGTGAAATGTCAGACAGAGAAAGACAAATACTTAACATGGTATCATTATAAATGGAATCTAAAAAAAAAAGTCAAACTTATGGAGTAGAGAAGTGGCTTCCAGAAGCTGGGGGAGTAGTGGAAATAGGGAGATGTTAGTAAAAGAGTTTAAACTTTCAGGTCTAGGATCTGAGGATCTAATAAGGTCTGAGTATCTAATGTATAATGTGGCGATTAGAGTTGCTAACACTATATTATATAATTGAAATTTCCTAGAGAGTAGAACTGAAATGTTCTCACTAAAAAAGAGATAAATATATGAGGTGATGGATATGTTAAATGGATGGTGAGAATCCTTTCATAATGTATGCCCCAGCGCCAGACTGGGGGACCTCAGGCTGCACTCCCTGCCCAGGGGGGCTTGATGTGGGACCTGAGGCTGCACCCCTCTAATGGTGGGGCTTGAGGGGGGACCTGAGGCCATGCCCCCTGCCCAGCAGGGCTTGATGGGGGACCTCAGGCTGCAACCCCCACCCGGCAGGGCTTGATGAGGGTGGGACCGGCCGGGTCTGGATCCAGCCCAATGCGTGGGGAGGGGTGGCGGGGTCTGGGTCTCGTGTGATTGTGGGCAGAGACTTGACTCTGGGTCCTGTGGTGTGCCCCAGACTCTGACAGGAGAAAGATTTTCATATACATTTTACTAATTTTCTTTATTTAATCCCCTTTTAATGTGCATGAATTTTGTGCACCAGGCCACTAGTAATAATAATAATAGTAATAATAATAATAATATGACTAATTGCTTTAAAAAAACAATAACAAAAAGCAGTTAGTTACTTATAAAGGAAGTCCCCTAAGACCGTCAGCTTATTTCTCAACAGAAACTTTGCTGGCCAGCAAGGACTGGCACAAAATATTCAAAGTGATGAAAAGCAAGGACCTACAACCCAGTTAAGCTCTCATTTGGAATCAAAGGACAGATAGAACTTCCCAGACAACAAAAAGCTAAAGGTGTTCATCACCACCAAACTAGTATTACATGAAATGTTAAAGGATCTTCTTTAAGAAGAAAAATAATAAAAACTATGAATGATAGAATGGCAGTAAATGAGTATCTATCAACAATTATGTTATTTTTTTCTTTTTTATTGAATTTATTGTGGTGACATTGCTTAATAAAATTATATAGGATTCTGGTGTCCAAATCTATAATATATCATGTGTATATTGCATTGTGTGTTCACCACCCCAAGTCAAGTCTCTTCCATTACCATTTATTCCCCATACCCTTATACCTCCCCCACCCCCTTTCAACAATTATGCAAATGGATTAAATCCTCAAGCAAAAGACATGGTGATTGAATGGATAACAAAACAAGATCCTTACATATACTGTTTACAAGAGACTCACTTCAGATCTAAACACACAGACTGAAAGTAAAGGGGGGAAAAAGTATTTCATGAAAATGGAAACAAACAAAAGCTTGGGTAGCAATACTTATATCAGACAAAATCAATTTAAAACAACAGGTATAACAGGAGACAAAGAAGGACCCAGCAATTCTACTTCTGGGTAGTTATCCGAAGAAACCCAAATCACTAAATTGAAAAGACATATGCATCTATATGTTCATTGCAGTAAATTTACAATAGCCAAGATATGGAACCAACCTAAATGCTCATCAATAGACAAATAGATAAAGAAGAAGTGGTGCATATATACAATGAAATGTTACTTGGCCATAAAGAAGAGTGAAATCTTGCCATCTGCAAAAACACCAATGCACTTAGAGGATATTGTGGTGAGTGAAATAAGTCAGACAAAGACAAATGCCATATGATTTCACTTATATATGGAATAAGAAAAACAAAATAACAAACAAGCAGAACAGAAACAGACTCAGATATAGAGATCATTTTGCCAGATGGGAGGTGGTTCAGGGAAATGGATGAAAAAGGGGAAGTCGTTAAGAAGTACAAAGTGGTGGTTACAGAATAGTCATGGGGATGTGAAGTACAGCATAAGGAATATAATCAACAACATTATAATAACTATGTATGGTGTCAGATGGGTACTAGATATATTTGTAACCTCATCGAACCTGAGGCCCTTCAATCCGCAGGCCAAAGCTCTATCCACTAAGCCAAACCAATCTGCACTCTTCTCCTCTCTTTTTTTTTTAGAGGATAAGGCAGAGGGTTTTGAAGCCATACCAAAAGGAGGGATAAAAAACTCTACTTCTCTACTTGCACACATAGCAGTTTAAGTAAGACCCCACAGGCTTGAAATAGTGTACAAGGTGGGGAATTATGATGTGTTCCAACCATAAAGTGAAAGAAAGGATGGAAGGAGATGAAGTTGGAGAAAGGGGTCCCAGGCTGTCCTCACATGGAAATAATTACAAAGCCTCTCCTTCCCATACTCCCTCTTCACTCTTTCTCCCTTTCACCAGGTTCACCTATTTGCTTTAAAATAACCCCTCAATTGAAAATTGAAAACAATTCAGGCCTTACTCAGGATTTTCACCTTTATCCTGAGAACAATAGGAA
>NW_005363283.1:1693269-1698810 GCF_000412655.1 Myotis brandtii
AAACTTAAACTATATAGATAGGTACATTGTTATTAACTTAATTAGGGTACTCCTAAGGCTTAGGAAGAGCCACACTCAAGGGGCCAAAGAGCCGCATGTGGCTCGCGAGCCACAGTTTGCCGACCATGGAATTAGCAGAAGTGCCAGGCTCACCTGCCAAGTGTGTGTGGGAAGAGGGGCAGCACTAGCTGCCAGTTCATTGACAAAGGCTCTACCCAGCTTATATCATCTATAACCTCAAGCAAGTCACACAATCTCTCTGAACCTTAGTTTCCCCTAAAAATGGAGATATTAACACTTACCTGAGGCTTGTTAGGAGAATTAGTGTAATGAGCACATGGCTCATCTTAAATAAAGAATAGCTGTTAAATCTGGTGTTAGACATTTTTAGGGCTTGCCAAATTTTCTGTTTTTTATTTCCTTCCAGGCACAGGCCTCCCATGAATGAAGCATGGCTCCATAACTTCCTTTGGCCAGTGAAGTGGATGGAAATAGAAAGGATAAGTGTCCTTGCTGGGCCAAAGCACTGAAGAGCAGGGTGGTGTGTTTTTCTACACTCTCTTCCCCTGACACAGCAATTTGGAAGCTCAAGTTGAGATGGCAGCTAGTCCCATGCCAATTCTAGATAGGGAAAAACTGTCACACCTTGTTGATAGGGTGATAAAATTGTAAGCAAGGCTTAAAAACATCTTAACAGAGGAATTCCAACTCAATGTAAACAAAGAAAAGCCACCAGGAAGACTGATGGCTAAGTCAAGCCATCCAGTCTTGCAAAAACTCCCAAACAATGAGTGGAGAAAGTGGTAAACATTCAGCATATCTTTTTCTTTGTCTGAATTAACTATGAATTCTATTTTTCACTTTCAAGCACCATAAAATTAATGATATTAAATCTAACCTTGCCTTGGCCAGTTTGGCTCAGTGGATAGAGTGTCGGCCTGCGGGCTGAAGGGTCCCACGTTCGATTCCAGTTGGGGGCATATGCCCGGGTTGTGGGCTTGGTCCCCAGTGGGGGGCATGTGGGAGGTGGCTGATAGAAGGTTCTCTCTCATCGATGTTTCTGTCTCTCTCTCCCTCTCCCTTCCTCTCTGGAATCAATAGAGATGTATTAAAGAAAACAACAACACCTAACTTTATAGGGAAGTATGAGAAGAGGATCTAACCTGGTCTGGGGTTCAGGTAAGGTCTGCTGAAGAAATAATATTTAAGCTGAGACCTGAAGGAGGAAAAGGAGGAGTTAGCCAAGGAGAAAGGAAGGGAAAGCATATGCAAAGGCAGGAAAGAACACTGTAAGTCTGGGTAAGTTGGGTATGGCCACAACATACGAATGAGGAAAAGGTACTAGAGCTAAGGCTGAGAACCAGCCAGTGTGGCTCAGTTGGTTGTGCATCATCCCATGGTCCAAGTCACTGGTTTGATGCCCAGGTTTAAGGCTTGATCCCCAGTAGGGAGCATGCAGGATACAGCTGATCAATGTTTCTATCTCCCTCTTCCTTCCTCTCTCTAAAACTTAACCACTGTGCAACATTGCCCAGGCTCTATCATATCTTTTCATTCCTCTAAGTCTTTCTTAAGCCTCCGCCATGAAAAATACCTTTCACATCTTTTTTGCCAGGACATTTTCTATTCAATCTTCAAAGCCCAAATTAAATGTCATTTCTCAGTAGCTTTCACTGAGTTTAGGCAGAATTATTTGCCCTTTCCTCTGTGTTCCTGCAGCTCTGTGTTCATACATTTGTTTTTAAGAGCAGCCATCATATTGTATTTTACATGCCTGCTTCTCACACTAGACTGGAGCTCCCTGAGCCCAGGGCCTCTGAATTATTTCATTTTGTTCTCCTAGAAGCAAGACCATTGAACTTGCTTGGTTGATCTCCAGCTTGGGGCGGTGGACAAGGATGAGGCTAGATATTTAAATAGGAAAGCATAATTGACATAGTGGTGTTCCGTGAAGAAATGGGAGTGAATATATCACTGGAGGGGGGTGGCTAGAGAACACAAATAGTAGGTAGTAGTGGGCTAAATCTTGGGGAATGCCTACATTTAGCCAATAGGATGAGGATTATATGGACATGAGAATCCTGCTTTGTCATAGCAATTATCCATTAAAATGTTTTTAGTCAGAGGATACCATGTGCCACTCACTATTTAGACACTGAAAATAGATCAATAAACAAGGCAAACAAGATCTCTGCTTTCATAGAGCTTACAGTCCAATAGGGATACATAGTTTTGCTCAGGGAAAGAGGAAGGTTAATAGTTTCAAATGTTGTAAAGATTTTGAGGAGGATAAATACTTCAGTGGTCTTGGAATTTGAAAATTGGAAGGTGAAGGAGCCATGCAGCCAGTTTCATTCCAAAGATAATGACCAAGAGTTGTGATGGAAGGGAAGTCAGAGATTCAGATGGTAAAATATGAAAGAAGAGGATAGAACTTTCTGGAATTTAGTAGGCCCTTGAAATGCTGAAAATGAAGCAGTTGCTATAATCAGATAATGTAAGCTTCAAAAGAGAGGAGGTTTAACACAAGCATTAAAAACATGATTTGGGGTAACGAAGCATCTAAAGAGTTTATTGACCCCTTCTCTTCACGTGGAAGTGAAAGGAGAGTTTCCAGGGCAGTGAGGAACCCCAGGGAGGGTTAATCAATAAGAAGCTCAACTTCAGCCATTTACTGTTCTATAAACCAGAGAGTGCCTAGTCATGATCTTAGGAATTTTGTCCACCTGAGTTCTTGTTAAAATTTTGGTTTCTAGTGGTATGATATGGATTCCTCAGGAATATTGCACTGTTGTAGAACTGCCATGCCTAGCCTTTACAGCAAACACAAATGCTACAGTTAATTACTAGACATAGCAAGCCAGATCCGGAAGGAATCTTCACAATCAGGCTGTCCACAGCCTGTAATTTTCAGAAGGGGAAACAAAGGCTCAGAGAATGCAACCCATGAGGTGGTCGAGAACTGATATTCCAGCCTGTGTTCTCTAGTTTAATACCCTGTTCTCTCAGGGCATCTGCGTGGTGCCCAGCAATACGATTATTTTCCACATGTGCTCTGACATGAAGAAGGTTGCTATTGGGTGGCAATTGTTCATAAATCTCTCGAGTTTCTGCATGTCTCAGGAGAGCTTTTGTTATTTGTCTCTGACCCAATAGTCTTGCATACTCTGCTAGAATCTGTGAAACTGTGTGAGGCTACCTTGTAACCCACAGAGTAAAACCTCAGACACTTCACAAGTTCCAAGCAGTGGTTTCAAGAAGCAGTTAAGAGTATTTTGTGGGACAGGCATCTTGTGGTCAAATTAAAGAAAAGCTGAGGCAAAACAAGCAAAAACAACAACAACAACAACAACAAAAACACACCCCCCCCACACACACTTAAAATATAAAAAAATAAAAATAAAAAAGCAGTTTCTTTTTGGTCACATCCTTTAAAAAATTAAAGAGCATTATTAATTGCTCCTGTATGTGAGCATGGGGTGGGGTGGAGTGTGCTAAATTTTAAGAATTATTTTCATAGGAAACCTCTTTCTCTCCCCTGCCCTGTAGAATACCTATTAACATTGGAAAGAACAATAGAATAAAAATTAGTAGCAAGCCATTTTGAAAGCCAGAGTAAAATGTAATAAGAACAAGGCTGGAAATGCAGTTGACGGGGATAGTTTTCACATCCCTTGAAAATTAGAATAAGATAGGTTAGCAAATATGCTAGCACCACCTACAGCATCCCTTTGCAGGCATGCCCAAACCAAGCAATTTTTTATTTTAAAAAATATTTTTATTTATTTCCGGGAGGAAGGGAGAAGGAGTGAGATATAGAAACATCAATGATGAGAGAAAATCAATGATCTGCTGCCTCCTGCATGTCCCCCACTGGGGATCGAGCCCACAACCCGGGCATATTTCCTGACTGGGAATTGAACTGTGACCTCCTGGTTTAAAGGTTGATGCTCAACCAGCTGGGTCAAACCAAACTATTTAATGGGATTTTGCTTATGGGTCAGATTTTAGAGCAAGAAGGGGTCTTAGAGACAATGCTAACTCTCTCATTTTACACATGCAATACTGAGGCCCAGCAAGAAGAAGGCACTTAGGATCATCCAATTCATTAGTGGCAAATGATGAGAATACATCTAAGTGTTCTACATTACTCATTAGTGTTCCTCACACACTCTTTGTTTTCATGTTTCCTATGTAACGAGTTTGTAACTCAACCTTAATTTCTCTGAAAGCAAATATTATTTGTTCTACTTAAAAGCTCCTACTACAGTGTAACAACCTATTGAATATCTACCCTATTCACTATAGTCACTGTGCACATCCAGCACTGCCCCTCACAAATTTCTGCTGTGATGAAAATGCTTCATATTTGCACTGTCAAACATGGGCACCATAAGATAGATATCTATATCTATATCTCTATATCTCTATATCTATATCTATATATCTATATCTATCTAAGTCTATATATAACTACATATCTATCTATATCTATACATCTGTCTATATCTATCTACCTATATACTATCTATATCTATGTCTATGTCTGTCTTTATCTATATTTATGATGAGAGAGAATCATGTATCAGCTGCCTCCTGCAAATCCCCCACTGGGGATTGAGTCCACAACCGGGCAATGTGCCCTTACCAGAATTGAACCTGGGACCTTTCAGTTCGCAGGCGGACGCTCTATCCACTGAGCCAAACTGGCTAGGGCTTTCCGTGTACTTTTTAATTAATTAAAATGTACATTTAAGCAGACACATTTGGCTAGTGGATACTGTAAAGAGCAACTGTAGTGACCATAGATGCTACAGTGTCTTTCATAGGACTGAATCTGAGTAGGAATTAACAGTCAAGGCTGGAATCTAAATTCCATTTATCCATTTTGTTGATGTATGACAAACTGCCATGATCGTGGCACAATCATCAGGCCCTATTCATTTATTCAACAATTAACAAACACTAGAAAGACCAGGCCTTGAATGGGAGAGGGAGCACTAGATATCCTGCTGACCGTTAAAAAGGGGCGGGGCCTAACGGCTGGAATGGGCTGCGCGGGGCATACCACGCATGCGTCAGCGCCCAAGAGCTTGTTGGGTGAAGGGCTGTTGGCAGCGAGGCGTCGTTTGAGCTAGTCAGCAGCGGAGCCATGCCTTCCGAAGGGAGATGTTCGAGAGGGAAGACCAGGCCGAGAACCAAGGCTCTGAGAGGGACACGCATAAGGCTGGTCAGATGTGACGAGTCCTATGCTGCCGAAAACCCGGTGGTGAGGTCGCATCTCAGCGACAGCATCAATCTTGGGCGCCATCCCATCATGGCTGCCACACCTCAGCCCGGCTCGCAGGCGTCCCTGCGCGGCCTGGGAGCTGAGAGGCGCAGGTCTCTGATGAACATGTGGGCCGAAAATCGCTTGGTCCTGTTTCTGCTCACCATCCTTCTCATGACACTGCTGTGCTACCATTTGGGTTTCAGTGAGTATTCACTCTGGGGAGGCCACCAGGGTAGGGGTGCGCGGGCGCCCCATGGCAGCCACCTCCC
>NW_005363283.1:1698820-1701578 GCF_000412655.1 Myotis brandtii
CCACCGGCCTCTCTCACCCAATCTCCCTTCATAACCATCCTCACTCCCCACAGAAAGCCCTTCTGTCCTCAACTTTACCTCACCAAACACTGAACTCCCTTACTGCCTCGCCTTTTTAGAAAAATTGAGGTGAAATTTATGGAATATAAATTTTACCCTTTTACAGTGGACAATTTGGTGGCTACCACCTCTCTTTGGTTCCAAAATATTTTCATAACTCCAAATGAAAATCCACACCCATTAATGTGGTTCCTCCCCATTTTCTAACCCCTGGTCACCCCCAAAATCCACTCTGTCTCTATGGATTGAGCTAGTCTGTAGACATTTCATAGCAATGGTAACATATTTGTCCTTTTGGGTCTGGCTTGTTTACTTAGCATAATGGTTTTGAGACTTATCCATGTTGCAGTTTGTATCAGTACTTCATCCTTCTTATGAGTGAAAAATATTCCATTGTTTGGCTCTACTGCATTTTGTTTATCCATTTATAACCTAATGGACATTTGGGTTGCCAGTTGTTGACTATTATGAATAACTAGAGGCCCGGTGCACAACAATTTGTGCACTCGGGGAAGCGGGGGGTCCCTCAGGCCGGCCTGTGCCCTCTCGCAGTCTGGGACCCCACAGGGGGAGTCCGGCTTGTTTCGTTCCGCCTCCCTCAGCCCAGGCCCAGGTTGATCGTTCCCGCCTCCCTCAGCCTCCCGGCCCAGCTTGATTGTTCGGGCCTCCCTCAGCCGCCTGGCCCGCTTTGTTGTTCCCGCCTCCCTCAGCCGCCCGGCCAGCTTGATCGTTCCCGCCTCCCTCAGCCTCCCGGCCCAGCTTGATTGTTCGGGCCTCCCTCAGCCGCCTGGCCCGCTTTGTTGTTCCCGCCTCCCTCAGCCGGGCGCTGCCCCCTGTCACGCACAGAGCAGGGCAGATCAGGGGGTTGGGGCACCACCCCCTGTCGCACACAGAGCCCGCCGATCAGGAGTTTGGGGTGCTGCCCCCTGTCACGCACAAAGCAGGGCCGATGGGGGGGGGAGTTGGGGCGCCGCGTCCTGTCACTCACAGAGCACGACCAATCGGAGGGTTGGGGCGCTGCCCCCTGTGACGCACAGAGTAGGGCCCATTGGGGGGTTGGGGCACTCCCCACTCTCACACACAGAGCAGGGCTGATCAGGGTGTTGGGGAGCTCCCCTCTGTCACGCAGAGCAGGGCCCATTGGGGGGTTGGGGTGCCCCAACCTGTCACACACAGAGCAGGGCCGATCAGGGAGTTGGGGCGCTGCCCCCTGACATGCACAGAGCAGGGCCAATCACGGGGTTGGGGTGCCGCCCCCTGTCACTCACAGAGCAGGGCCGATCAGGGGGTTGGGGTGCCGCCCCCTGTCACCCACAGAGCAGGTCCGCACCCTGTCACGCTGCTCCAGGGGCTGGGAGGCCTCGCGGCTCCGCTGATCCCGGGGCTGTGAGGCCTCGCTGCTCGGCAGCTTTGGGGCTGCTTGGCTTCGCTCCACTGCTTGGAGCTTGCCTATGCAAATTAACCGCCATCTTTGTTGGCGGTTAATTTGCATATCGCCCTGATTAGCCAATGGGAAGTGTAGCAGAGGTACGGTTAATTACCCTTTTTGTCTTTTATTAGATAGGATACCTCTGTGACTATTCATTTACAATCTGTGTCAACATGTTTTCAATTCTTTTGAGTATAGACCTAGAAGTGGAAATGTTGGGTCATATGGGAATTACATGGTGAATTTTTTTGAGGAAGTCCTAATCTGTTTACCAGTGTGACTGAACCATTTTACATTGTCACCAACAATGTTCGAGGATCCCAGTTTTATCAACATTTGCTATAACCTTCCCATTTTTTGATTATCACCATCCTAGCAGGTATGAAGTAGTGGTTTAAGGTTTTCATTAGTAAACTGTCTCATGCTCTTGAGTATTTTTTCATGTGCTTTTGTATTTTTGTATATCTTCTTTTTAAAAAAAATATATTTTATTGATTTTTTACAGAGAGGAAGGGAGAGAGATAGAGAGCTAGAAACTTCGATGAGAGAGAGACATCGATCAGCTGCCTCCTGCACACCTCCCACTGGGGATGTGCCCACTACCAAGGTACATGCCCTTGACTGGAATCAAACCTGGGACCTTTCAGTCCGCAGGCCGACGCTCTATCCATTGAGCCAAACCGGTTACGGCTTGTATATCTTCTTTGGAGAAATGTCTATTCAAGTTCTTTGACCAATAGAATATAACATTCTATTTTTTAATTTTTGTTTTTATTAAATACTAGAGGCCTGGTGCACAAAAATTTGTGCACTCAGGGGTAGGAGGTCCCTCAGCCCGGCCTGTGCCCTCTCACAGTCTGGGACCCCTGGGGGCTGACCACTTGCTGGCTTAGGAATGCTCCCCGGGGGATTGGGCCTAAGATGGCAATCAGACATCCCTCTGGCAGCCTAGCAGCCCTTGAGGGATGTCCATTTGCCAGCAGGGAGCATACCTAAGCTGCAGTCAGACAGCCTTAGCACTGCTGAGGAGGCGGGAGAGGCTCCTGCTACCACCGCTGTGCTGGCAGCTGTCAGCTTGGCTTGTGGCTGAGCAGAGCTCTCCCTGTGGGAGTGCACTGACCACCAGAGGGCAGCTCCTGCATTGAGCATCTGCCCCCTGGTGGTCAGTGTGTGTCATAGTGACCAGTCATTCCCAGTCTTTCTGCTGTTAGGGTCAGTTTGCATATTACCTTTTTACTGTATAGGATAGAGGCCTGGTGCACAGGTGGG
>NW_005363283.1:1701885-1727720 GCF_000412655.1 Myotis brandtii
TGGCTGAAAGCAGGTATCTGGGGTTTGTTTGACTTCTATAATTGAAACTCTGTTGCCATCACTCGCGCTCTAAGCTCTGAGGCCGTGGTGGCTGAAAGCAGGTATCTGGGGTTTGTTTAGCTTCTATAATTGAAACATTGTTGCTTCCGGAGCTCAGAGCTGGGCCGCGGCAGGCAGGGAACCTTGGCTTCCTCCATCACTGGAGCAAGCGAGCCTCATGTTCGCTTCAGCCGAGTGGCTGCCAGTCACCATCTTTTTTGGCTGTTAATTTGCATATCCTGCTGATTAGCCAATGGGGAGCGTAGCGGAGGTATGGTTAAGGTATGTTATGAGGTGTAAGTACAATATCTGTTAGCTCTTATGTTTTCCATTATTAACTTTGGGGGCCAAAGAGAGTTATAGATGCTTTATATGCTGGGATTAATAATTTCACCTTTTTTTTTTTTAAATTAAGATTTCTCAAATTCTGTGACTGAAAGTGAGGATATTCTGCGGAGCAGTGAAAATCCTAATGGACAATCTCTGGAAAAAACTTACGCACGGAGAGCTCTGATAAGTTTCTTCTTTCCCACAAGTAAGTTCTTGGTTGATTCCCTCCACCCACTGCCAGGGTCCTTGTTTTGAAAATAATAGTTAAATGTTTAGGAGGCAGTATGGTGTATTGGCATTGGAGTGGGATAGACCTGAGTTTTCATCCTGACTCTGCCTGTTGTCTTCGGCAAGATTACCTCTTTGAACTTCAGTGTCCTCAACTTTAAAATGAAAATATTTACCACAAAGAATTGCAAGGAAGAACTGAGACCATATTTTACAGGAACTCCATATGTTTGTTACTCTTTACAAAATAGTTTTCCTTCACAATTATCTAAACCTTTTACAATTTACCTTAATGGCATTGCCTGAAATTTAGTCCCTGACCCAGTTTTGTGAAATCAATATCTTTTGTGGCATTAATCAGGGTGCTGTGTAGCTCTAATGTGCGGAATATACCAGATGTTTTCCCATCTGTTTTAATGATAAAAAGTTCAGGTTTCAAGTCACATCGCCTTTCTGTGATTCTGTATATAATGAGTTTATCAAGCACATGATGACCCCTGAGAATTATTAACCACAAATAACAATGTTTCATTTTGTACAGCATGTGGTGCCCTTTCAAGTAGAAGCTTAAAATAAATTGACATATATGAATTACAAAGATGAAGCTTTCATTAAAAATCATGCAGAATTTATTCTAATAATATTTGATGTACATATATAAGAAAAAATAATTTTCATTGTTTAATTCCAGACTCTAGCACTGAATTCTTCTGTGACCTTGCATAAATATCTCTATACTGGTTTCATGAAATACAAAACAGACATTATAATACCTACCACCAATGAGAATAGCAAAATAAACAAGCTCCTTAAATAAATTAAAAATACTGCCATGGTCAAGTTGAGGGGAGAAAGAGCAATCTGAGAAGGTGGTATGTTGTAAAGCTAAAAGAATGGTTCAGTGAGTGCTTGATGTTATTAATTAAGTAATTTTAATCCTCACCCGAGGATAGGATATGTTTTTATTGATTTTAGAGAGGAAGGGGGGAGGGGAGAGAGAGAGAGAGAGAGAGAGAGAGAGAGAGAATGATGTAAGAGAGAAACATGGATCAATTGCTTCCTGTACATGACCCAACCAGGGATCGAATCAGCAACCTAGGTATGTGCCCTGATTGGGAATAGAATCTGCAATCTTGTGGTGTATGGGATGATGCTCCAACCAACTGAGCCACCTGGCAAGGGCTATGTGTTTATTTATTTAGATGCAGGTTGTAAAACTCATTTTGAGAGTTTTTTGTGAAGATTAGAAATGATGTTTGTAAAGCAAGGTAACTGGCCCAAATATGTGGCCTAGTGAATGGTAGCTATTATCCTATACTAGAGGCCCAGTGCACAAATTCGTGCATCAGTGGGGTCCCTTGGCCTGGCCTGCGGGACCGGGCTGAAACTGGCTCTCTGACATCCCACGAGGGGTTCCAGACTGCAAGAGGGCGCAGGCTGGGCTGAGCCCCCCTCCCCCCACCCAGTGTACGAATGTCGTGCACTGGGCCTCTAGTTTTTTTATAATGCCCAAACAGATTTATTTGTATACATACCAATGAAGAAAAGTAGTCTTCTGTCAAATGGAGAAGATTAAAATTCTTAAGTAGCTGATTTTGGGACCTACTACAATGGAAAGACTTGCTTTATTGTCTTCAGATGTTAGGTCTATTTACAGGCTTTTTAAATGGGTCTTCTCCTGGGGCCTGCTTTTCCACTTCCCAATGATATACAAGCTGGTGTTTCAGGTAGTTTCTGTTCTTTTGTTCATCCAGGTACATTGCCATGAAGCATAAGACATCATATTCATTGTTGGCAGAAGCTATGGTCTTCAGGTCTAGCAAGAGCTTGATTAACTGGTTCTCTAACTCCAGAGCTTATGAGCTTGTATGTTCTCTAGAGCTTGTATGCCAGTTTTCCAGTTATCTATCTCAGGCCTCTTAATCACTGGAAGGCAGATTTTACTCTCACATCCTCTTAGATACCTTAGGAATTGCTTTCCATGTTCCCTCTTCACCTCAGCTTAATTTTCAAACAATGTGGCAAAACGAGGTTCTCCTGGGCCTTCAATGTAATAACAGGCCATAGATAAATAAGCATTACTGATGTGCAGCTCGTAGATGCCACGTGATTAATAGCAAACCTACACTCTTCAGAGAAGAGGTACTGGGCTTCCATCTCAGCTTTAGAAAAAAAAAACACAGGCATATACAGTACTCTGAATGGTAGGTATTATTTTTACCTTAGCTTCATAAATTGCCAGTCTTTAAAGAAGAAGAACATAATAAAATAAACCATGAAGTAAAAGTATGCTTTTAACCATTATGTTGTTATTTGCTTATGTTGAGTATCTTTAAAGTCATCATAAAACATCAATCTGTAGTTGTTAATGACATTGGAGATTGAACGTAATCTAAGCTGGCCTTAAGCAATACTGTGGAGATTTTCTTTTTGAGTAACAATCTGTTATCTTCCTTTTTACCGTAGTTGTCATTTGCTTCTCTTCTAAAGCAGGTTGTTAAAAAAATCGGCATTTGAACTCATGAGTCTTACTAATATAGATTCAAACCTGTATGACTTTATTGCAGTTGCATGAATCTTGGCATTCATGCCATAAATCATTGAATATCCAAAATTATAGTCATAACTTAAGTTCAAAAGGAAGAATCTTAAAATATATGGTAGTGCCAATATGACAAGTGTCCACAGAAAGTAGGTTAGTCCCAATAGTATCACTTACCTTACTCTCTAGCAATAAACTGTGTGAATTTTACTTATGTTCATTCTTACTGATGCATTCAATGAGTTTCTGTGGCTTAATAAAAAAGAATGAAAGAGGGGAGGCCAGGGTCTGGGTGGAGGAAGGCAAAGGGGGAAATGGGAGACAATTGTAATGTCAAAAATAAAAATAAACTATAATCTATATATATATATAAGCCTAAGTGACCATTGGACCACTCTACCATTTGCCCGGTAGCTATGATGTTCAATGACCACCAGGAGGCAAATACTCCGACCAGTTGCGGAGGGAGCCCAATTCCTTGCAGAATCGGCTGTGGGTTAGGTTACTGCTGGGGCACTGTTGGCCCAGAATCTGCTTCACCCGCACCCTAGACCCAGAGATCGGTTTTGGCCCCATCCCCGCAGGCCAGGCCAAGGGATCCCACCAGTGCATGAATCCGTGCAGCAGGCCTCTAGTTTAAAATAAAATAAATGTGTGAGAGGATATCTGTTGCATTAAAAAAGATGTTATTTTAAGGACATTTTTGGCCTATTCTTGTTCATTTATTCTTGTTCATTTTCTGCATTTCATTTAGAATAGAAAGTGTGATGTTAGATAATCTTGTGGTAATTTTTAGTTTAACTCTTATTTTTTCAGCATTCATTGCTATTTGTATGTCATTCAAACTGTTCATTAAATGTACCAGCTTAAATGTTTGTTTTTTCTCTCTCACTAATTATTTTAATTCAGGAAAATAATTATTAATCACATTGAATTTTTTTTTCTTGGATTTTGTTTCTAAAAGCATGCATTGTAAAGGAGAATCAGGAAGTGGAGGCTTGCAATAATCTGCCAAATCTTAACAAGAGTGCATGTTTGGAATACAGATGCTGTTATTCATCATTTGGGACCAAGAACTTCCGCTGTTTTGCCCCATTAAGCAATAGTAAGTTCATCCTTTTACATTTATTGTATGTCTATTTTTAAAAATTGAATAAGCAGGTCACAATGCCATACATTTAAATTTGGCTTTCCCAACTTCACATTTAGTAAATGGGGCTTCCATATCTAAAGAAATACTATCTGTATAATGTCCTGAGGTGGCCAGGCCACCTCATTCATGAGCAGTTTCTGTTTAGCCAATAGATGTGACTATGGAAGTTTGGAATGAGTCTCTTCTTTTGCTTTAGTCACTATCTTGTTCCAAAGATTTCAGACTCTATGAGAGGTAACTCTCATTGCCTGGTAGAATGTACCGAAGAGACATTCCTTAGCTTACTTTTTTCTCCCCATTTACTTACCCTGAATAGACTTCTTCCCATTTATCTTATCTTCTGCACCTCATTATGTGACAGTAGACTTAAGTATTTTTTATTAAGGTCTGTGTATTCATTTATCTTGGTTTTATTATTTTTGAATTAGGTTCTTCTATTAAGATTTTTTTTCTTTTCAACGTTTTGAGAACTAGACAGTCTCTTTTTGCTCCTTCATTTGGATAGTAGGGACATATTACCAGTAAGTCCCATGATGAATATATTTGATATGATTAAACACTAACAGATACCACAAAAAGGATGCATGCAAAGCAATGTCTTAGGTTAATATAGCCCCTATTCAATTTACAGCTCTTTGTTGAACATCTAGTATTAATAATGGGAGATGAAATCTGATCATGAATATAGAATTACAATTTTAACACTGTCACGCAGTGTTTATAATTTATTCATCATTTAGTCTTTATATTATGTGAGAAGAGACATTTGGTTTTTGTAGAGGGAAAATTTGAACCGTGACTTACAATTCCCCAATCATATTAGAATGTATTTCTAAACAAAATATACTTATTCATCTGCAAATTCTTGATATTTATTTAATTAAAGTTTATAATTTGGAAGTAAACATTTAAGAAGCCATTCCTTTATCAAGTTAACTATTCATAGATTAATTTACTCTTTGAGTGCTCTAAGATGTATAACATTTGGCCAAAGAAAAACATATTGAGGCCATAGGAAGAATTATGAATCATAATAATATGTTAAGAGAAACAGTAGGATCATTTTGTTAAGATTTCCATTGGGAGGCATGTATTTAAAGTGTCTACTTTAGTTGTGTTTCAAGAACATTTCATAAACTCCTGCACTTATAAAGGAGCAAGTATATTTACCTATCATATATGAATACCTCCTTATTTTACTTTACTGATACTTTTTATAAAGACTTTATGAAAGAGCTCATATTTGCTTCTCTTAATTCATAAAAATAACAAGATATAATTAAATCAACAGAGCCTTTGCAGATATTCCGGATGTTTGGATTTGGTGTGATTAGCATGATCATCCTGGGATGTCTGCCCATTTATTGCTTTTCTCTTCACTGTAGAAGGTAGGCAAACATAAACTTACATTTGTTGACTACTGAGTATACTTGGATATTTCTGTTTAGACACATTTATTCATACATTCCAGAAACACGGGGATTAAGTTTGGGTCCCTTTTGTTTAAAAAAAGGGAGCTCAGTAAAAATCTAAAAGTAAAATTGCCATAATATTTAAAAATACATGTTATTTTATTTTTCCATAAATTTAAAATATCTTCTTACATAGTCTGCACATTGTCTCATCAAACAAAATACCAATTGGAAGAAAACTTAAATCAGTGAGCTGACTGGGGGTTTTTGAGTGGAAATAGTTTTTAACTGCAAATCAGAAGGATTCCAGCAAGTGTTAGTCTAAATAGATGGTCATCTATCATTGTGCCTTAAAGCCTTGGTCTGTCTTCAAGCTGATTTTTATCAGATTTCCTCTTAGCATCTCATACAAACTTCCAGTGCATTATTGGCATAATGCTTTTAAAAGGCGAAAGATTTATGCGATCTGAAGAGAAACCAGAGTATGCATAATGCTTTTAGTTTATTTTTTAACTAGAGGCCCAGTGCATGGATTCATGCGTGGGTGGTGTCCCTTGGCCTGGCCTGCAGGGATTGGACTGAAACCAGCTCTCTGACATCCCTTCAGGGGTCCCAGATTGTGAGAGGGCAGTTCTCAGGTGGCGTACCGCAGAATTGGGCTCCCTTCTCTCTGGGTCCAAGTGTGTCACCTGAGAACTGCAGCTGCCAAGTCACCTCAGCTTGGCAGCTCCTGCATTGAGCGTCTGCCCCCTGGTGGTCATTGCATATCATAGCTGCTGGTCAGATGGTTGAACAGTTGAATGGTCACTTAGGCTTTTATATATATACTAGGGGCCCAGTGCATGAATTTGTGCACCTTGAAAGGAACTGTGGGCCATGAGGCTGTGGTGGGCACAGGGGCGGGTCTCCGCCAATCCTCTGCACCCCTGCCTGGCCCCTCCTGCCTGGCCCCTGGTCTCCTCTCTGCTGGCAGCCCCGTTCCCGCCACCACCACTCCTATGCATTGACAGCCCCAGCTCTACTCGCACCTGCTGATGGTGCAGAGTGATTGGGACCAGCACCAGCAGCGGGTGGGAGCGGGGCTGGCACTGTCAGAGGGTGCAAGCTGTGGCTGCTGCCCCAATCGCCCCTCAGGAGCAGGGGCAAGTGGAGAAGCCCTCAGGGGCGATTGGGGCCTGCAGCCGCTCATACCCGCTAATGGCACCAAGTGATCAGGACCGGTGCTGTCAGTGGGTGCGAGAAGCAGTTGCTGGCCCGATTGCCACTCAGGAGCAGGGGTAGGTGGAGAAGACCTGAGGGGTGATCAGGGCCGGCAGCCGCCACCTATACCCGCTGATGGCACTGAGTGATTGGGGCCAGCAGCAGGTGCGAGCGGCGGCTCAGGTGCTGGCAGTGGGTGTGAGCGGGGCCAGCTCCAGCAGCAGGTCGGAGTGCTGGGCAGGACCACGGCATGTGGGAGCCAAGATTTTTCAGTAACCACCAGAGGCTAGCCCCGATGACAGCGACCAGTGCCCCGCCTTGGTCTGGCCCCCCCTCTCCCCTGCTCCCCCACCCCTCCAAGGCCGACACCTGCCATATTCCACACTCTGCTGCCTGCTGCTGATATCTGCCATGTTCTGTGCCCGCCCCCTGGTGGTCAGCACACATATAGCGACCAGTTTGGTTGTTCTGCATTTGGTCTATTTGCATATTTGCCTTTTATTATATAGGATAGATAACTCTCCAGCTACTGGGGACAGAGTGGATGTGGAGGAAGAAAGCAGGTTCAGGACTAGGGAGAGGTGAGTGAGGCACTTGGAGCACAAAATCTAAGAAGGCACTCACTGTGAAGTTTGTGCAAATGCAGAGTTGGCTCTAATATGACTCTGAGAGTAATACCTCCTTATATCTTCTGGTAAAGAAAAGGTGCCTGTTGAAGATTAAACATCTTTGATATTTTTATTCACTTTAATAAGAAAGTGGTATTTGGGTTACAAAAATTGATTAGATTTTACTGGAAGATTTAGACATACACATATTACCTTATTTTCTGTAAAGTTCATTATGTCTTTTCTTTCCTTTCCTTTTCTCTTCTTTCTTTTTCTCTTCTTTTCTTTTCTCTTCTTACCTTTTACTTAAGTCTGATGAAGGTGTCATTGTATTTATAGTTAATAGCAACCTCATATTAGTGGAAGCTTAATATATTTTATTGAATAAATGAATGGTTCAAAAAATAAAGAAATACAGTGCATGGAGTTGGCTAGCCTGGAAGGCAGTCCTATAGTAATTTAAACTTTCTCATTGCTCACATCACTTACTCAGAACACTGTGAAGATACTATTGGGTCACAGCCTTTCAGCTCTTCAATTTTCATATGACAGTATATTATTTTCTCAGTTTTTACTTAGTTGCCTATACTGAGTGGGTAATCTCTATTTCTTGGCTGCTCTCATTTTCTTTCTTGTTTCAGGGAATAGGAATGGACTTTCTGAGTCCTCCCTTCTTCCCCCCAAAGCTTGATTTCATATAAAATATAACCCATATATAAAAATGAAGTTATATTTTCTAGAAACTGGTGGCTAGGATTATGCTGTACTATTTAGTCTCTTATATGATAGGACTGATATAATAATTTCATTATGGCATCTTTATTGTGCCTCTGCCAGGGAGTTTTATGGGGATGTTTAGATTTTTCTCTAAAATAAATTGCAAAGGATTATTCCTGATAAGAATATATTTTCTTCTTTTTACACAATAAGAACTGCTTAAGAGACTGGAACAATGTGAAGAGTATATACATATTGAACACCATACATTTCAGTTTACTATGATTAATTAATTAACTTATTTTACTGTTTTGTATAAGAGTGGTATGTATGTTCCTTCAGTCATTCTGAGCTGCTTGTTGAACCCCAGAGCAGGTGTCAGTTTCATCTTTCTGCTTAGCTGAATTCCCAGGAACAGTGGATGGTTGAGGGTAGATGGGCCACTGTCAGCTTTTCCTAGCAAGCTGATTTTAGCAGCAAGGGAAATAATTGTGTTAAACAAAGACCCTGTCCTTGATACCAAACAAGGAGCTAAAATAGAGTTCAAAGCCTGCCAACTCTCTCCCCTTTGTTGGGAAAGATATCTCTTTAGAACTATCCCCTTAAGTTCCTCTTCTTCATTTCAAAGAATAAAGAGATAGATAAAATATTCCAGAAGGTAAAACAAATGTTTGCATAAAAAGAAAATAGATGCAGCAGGAAAAGAAATATGTAGTGGTTTAAAAAAGAAAAAGAAAGAAACCAATCACAGTTTGTCTAAATCAGAAGGGCTAAAAGCCAAATCCAGATGCAGTAACATGATCTGGGCCTCTTTGCTGGAAGAACTCTTGAGAAATTGGGAGATACTCTTAAACTCCTCCTGCTGTATCCTGTTCTATAAGTCAAATATGCATTCCTTCAGGAATAAGATGTTGTAGCTCTCCTCTCTTGACCCTCAGTGGTAAGCCAAAGTAAATTATGTTTTGACATTCCCCTTAACTACTTCTCATTTCTAAGCAGAGGTGGCTTAACTTTGTCCCTGGAATAATCTATAACTGAATCTCTAGTTTACTTCCACTTGACTTGAGTTTAGGTGTGATATGAACCAGTTACACAGAGAACTCAAGTGAGCTTAAACTAGGTGTACATTATAAAAATGGGAGCAGGGAGCATTAAAAAAAAAAAGCTTTGTAAGATTTGCTACTAATAGCCTTATTAAACTCCCCTATAAGATATGTTTTGAAATTTGTTACATCTTCAAGGTTACTTAAGTTCTATTTTTGTTCTCATTAATAAGGATCAGAAGCCTCATTAGGTTTAAGTGTCACTGCTAGGCTTAAGATTTATGTAGGTATGAAGGAAGGAAAAGATCAGGTGGATAGGGACAAAAGGAAGCATGGCAGGGGGTCCTTTAGCAGGGAGAGGGCTAGAGAGATAGAAACATCAATGAGAGAGAGAAACATCATTGATTGGCGGCCTCCTACATACCTCCCACAGGGGATCAAGCCCACAACCTGGGCATGCTCCCTTAACAGGAATCGAACCGGCAACCTCTTGATTCCTGGGTTGATGCTCAACCACTGACCTACACTGGCCGGGCATATTCTGTGCTTTTCTGGATGAATGACTCTTAAATCTGAATCCTGAAATTTTCAACTCTACCTTTTCCATATTTCTACCTGCCCTCACGAATTAGATATTCTGTTAGCACTTTATATGCAACATGTGCAAAACTGAAATTATCTTCTTTTTCTTCCAAATCATCTCCCCTTGACAGCTCTGAATTTCTGTCAGTGATTTCTTTAGTCTCCCAGACTAGAAGTCTTGGAGTCATCTGTGACTATTTACTTTATTTCATCCTTAATATGTAATCTGTTCTCTTAGTCTCCCTGTCATTTTGTTGTTGTTGTTTTCTTTGGAATGAATCTGAAATTTGCCTCTTATCCCATTTTATTGTCACAGCTTAGTCCAGGCCTTGTCATGCTTTCAACTGCTATCCTGGGTAAGTGATTTCAGGAGAGGGGCAAAAGGGTACCAAGGTGTGTTCATCTTCTAGGGCTGCTATAACAAATTACCACAGACTGGATGGCTTAAACAATAGACATTTATTTTCTCACTGTTCTTCAGGCTAGAAGTCCATGATAAAGTTGCCAACTGATTTGGTTTCTGGTGAGGACTCTCTTCCTGGCTTGCAGGTGGCCACCTTCTTGCTGTATTTTCACATGGCCCTTCCTTGATCCATGCAAGAGTGGGGAAAGAGAGAAAGAACAAGTTCTCTGGTTTTTAGCAAAAAAAAATTCCTAAAATTTTAGTTTTTATAATGACACTAATTTTATCAATTGCGGCTCCACCCTTATGAACTTATTTAACCTTAATCAATTTTTTTTGGAGGCCCCATATGCAAACACAACCAAACTTGGAGTTAGGGTTTCAAATATGAATTTTAGGGATACAACCAATCAGTTCAAAACACAAGGCTAGTTAGCATATAAGATCAAAGTCAGGATAGGGGACTGTGGAAGACATCAGAATGAGATGTTTAATCCAAAGAGTTAATATAAGAGTGACAATAACTGGGATAGGGCTGAAAATGATGTTTATAAGATGGCTAGGAGTTGAGTCTCAGAGCAGTTTCCTGGAACTTCAATAGGAATGTATTACAGCTGTGACATTAGGAAGGAGGTAAAGCGTACAGATGCTTGTCAACTCAGTTTGGACATATACTTGGACTCCTAATCTAATTTCCTTCTATTCCAACATGTAAGGTTCTGCCAGAATATCTTTCTAAAATAGTATTATTTCACCCTAGCTAGTTTATCTCAGTGGATAGAGCGTCGGCCTGTGGACTGAAGGGTCCAGGGTTCGATTCTGGTCAAAGTCACGTGCCCAGGTTGCTGGCTCAATCCCAGTGTGGGGCGTGCAGGAGGCAGCCAATCAATGATTCTCTCTCATTATTGATGTTTCTCTCTCTTCCTCTCTCTTCCTCTCTGAAACCAATAAAAATATATTAAAGATAAAATAGTATTATTTCATTTCTATATATCATTCAGGAACTTCTGGATTCTAGGCCTTGTACCAGATGCTATGAAAGATAAAATGCTTAATCAGATCATGTTCTGTGGTCTCAAGTGACACATAGTCTAATAAAGGATATATACAAGTTTATAAGGTAGAAAGTCTCACACCATATAAAAAGGTATAGATAAAAACAATTAGCATGTTTGGCTTTTTCCAGTTTATGTTAACTTTTCATACACATTGTATTATGTGACCTTCAAAACAGAGGTGCAGGGCCCTGGCTGGAGTGGCTCAGTTGGCTGGAGTGTCATCCCATGCATTGGAAGGTAGAAGGTTTGATTCCCGTTCAGGGAACATACCTAGGTTGTGGGTTTGGTCCTCGGTCAGGGCACATATGAGCAACCGAGCAATGTATCTTTCTCACATAAGTGTCTTTCTCTCCCTCTCTCCCTTTCCCTCTTCCTTCCTCTATGGAATCAATAAAATACAATTTAAAAAATTATAAAAAACCCACAGAGGTGCAGGGAGATTTGTTCTCTTGCTCAAGATTACATAGCAAAAAAACAACAACAAGGTTTCCAATCTATCTTCTGAGTTTGTTACTTTTTCTACTATAGGAAATAGCAAGAATAAAAATGTAAATAAAATAACACAATGTCATCTTATTGCTTCAGATTTACTCAAAGGCCTTTAGCTTTCAAAGTTATCTATATTGGACTCATCCTTTAATTCCAATAATAGAACATTCCATGTACCATTTGCTCCAACCAGGGAACTATCTTTATATTCCTTGGCATACACCAGCCTTTATCCTTTCCTCTGCTCTTTACTTTGCCCATGTTGCTCCCCAATCCTGGGATTGTTCTCTACCCGCTTTACTTACTTGCATTCTTTCTGACCTTCAAATTGCATCTGCTTCAATTCTCCCATGAAGTGTTCTACAACTGCTCCAGGTCCCAGTGTTTTCTCTTTTCTTGGAACCTTTTTTTCTGCACTTGTATTCTTATCCACTCTATCTATCTATCTATCTATCTATCTATCTATCTATCTATCTATCTATCTATCTATCTGGCTAATATGCAAAATGTCCCCTCGGGAGTTCGACCAGGAGACCAGGAGTTCAATTGCTTGCTATGATGTGCACTGACCACCAGGGGGCAGCAAGGAACAAAGGAAGGCCCCAGCCAGCAGCTGGCAGCCGGGGAAGGGAGGCCCGGGCCGGCAGCCAGAAGGCCCCATCAGCACTGATTGCCGGCCAGGCCTAGGGACCTTACCTGTGCATGACACCCACTGACGATCAGGGGGCAGACGCTCCAACTGATAGTTTAGCTTGCTGCTGGTGCTGGTGGGCTGAACTGGAAAGTGAGGTGTGAGGTGAGAGCCCTCAGGAAGCTCCCAGGGTTTGGCCCAAGCCCCAGGTGGAGGTGGGCAGGGGCAGGAGCCAGGAGGGACCAGGTGGCACGGAAGGCTGCTACTAGTGATCCCAGAGCCATGGACTGCTCAGCCCTCCGCAGCCTGTGGCGTTCTCAGTGCACAATTTGTAATCTTCAGAGCTGCTTCTTTTTATTTGTTAAGTTTCACTAACTACTCCAGCTCTCCTCCGAGGCCCCGCCTGGGCTCACCCCTGCACAAGTCCACACCACCGCATGGCCTGCACAGCCCCGCCTGCACTGCCTCACTGGCACCACTTCACCTGCCCCGCACATCCCCACAAGTCCCACCCTGCACAGCCTTTGGGGAGCTCCACCCCCAGAGGAGAAAGGGGGAGGCTGCAGACAGGAGGTCGCAGGAGGAGGGGGCAGAGCAGGGCCCACCAAGTTAGATGGAGGGGAGGGAGGGAGAGACCCCACAGGACTGGGGACAGAGATGGGCGGGGAAGAAGGGCTGTGCGGAAGTGTCACCCTTGGTTGAAATAGAAATCCTGACACTATTTTATAGACCTCAGCAGATGTGTGTGTGGCGGGGGTACGGAGACAAGAGGGTATGAGGGGACTGGATGGATGGAGAGCAGCGACGTTTGATTCATGACCTATTTATTTTTATTTTTGTTAATATATTTTTATTGATTTTAGAGGGGAAGGCAGAGGGAGAGAGAGATAGAAACATCAATGATGAGAGAGAGTCAATCTGCTGCCTCCCGCACGCCCCCTACTGGGAATTGAGCCCACAACCCAGGGATGTGCCCTTGACTGGAATCAAACCCAGGAACCTTCAGTCCACAGTGGCTCTATCTGCGGAGGCAAACCATCTAGGGCGACCCATGGCCTATTTAAAACCGCTGCAGTAGGCTGAGCAGGGGTCTTACCACAATGCTGTTACCTGATAATGAAGGTGTCTCTCCTTATGTTGGGGTAATTGGAACTGCAGGGAAGTAAAGGCACACCCATGGAGCCTGCAAAGAGTTTCCATGCACATAATGCAATCTACTTTGTGTGGCAGCTGAAGAGGGTGAGCAGAACCTTGGAAGGACATGAGGTCTCCAGGACCAGGGGTTGGAGGGAAAGTGCGTGCCAAGCATTCTGCACCCTGAATTACAATCTATATATATAAAAGCCTAATATGCTAAGTGTCTGACCGGCCAGTTGACTGACCAGTCGCTATGATGTGCACTGACCACCAGGAGGAAGATGCTCCAACCAGTAGGTTAGCTTGCTGCTGGGGTCTGGCTGATCAGGATTGGGTGAGACGGGGCCGGACATGCCCTGGAGCCCTCCTGCGGTCCCTCCCGCAGTCCCTCCCTGGCCACTGACCCCAGTCAGCCCCAATTGGACTGGGTGAGATGGCCCTGATTGGCTCCGATCGCTGGCCAGGTGGAGGGACCCCACCCATGCACGAATTTTGTGTACTGGGCCTCTAGTTTAACGTAATTATCCTTTTTGTTATTAGTTTTCTTTCTCTGGCTAAATTGAAATTCCTGTGAGGATAAGGAACCAAGCTTCTGTACTCCTTTGAGTTTAGAGCTGTGGTTTCCAAAATGGGGTCCCTGTACTAGTATTATCCACTTCCTCCTCTGAGAACATGTAATATATACATGTTCTCAGGTCACACCACAGATCTACAGAATCAGAAATTCTGGGCTTAAATCCAGAAATTTATGTTTTAAACAAGTCCAGTAAGTGAGTCTCATGTACATCCAGATTAAAGAACCACTGGCCTCTAGACCATGTGGTAGGCAACTCAGTAAATAATGATTGGAATAATCTAGTTATTCATTCCCTGGATTTGCTATCTTTGTGATGTTGCAAATGGTAACTTAAACTTATAAACTTTCCTATCTATAAAATTGATGTTATGTTTTTAACTGCTTTAAAAATATATTTATGTAATGAATTAGAGTTTGTTAAGAAACATGGAGAAATCAACCTTCTAGACTAGTGTTTCTCAAATTCTGATATTTAGATGGCTTCTATGGAAGTAACCTTGGGAATATTTAATGATACAGATTCCCAGGCTTTACCCAAGAGATTCTGATTTAAGAAGTCTGTGGTTTGTTTCTGACATCTTTAAAGCACTCCACCTCAATCTAGTATGCAGGCCATTTGGAACTATTCTAGACTCCCCAGTTCAATAATTTATTCATAATTTCTTTCTGCAAATATTTATTAAGATTCTAATTTGGTCTAGGCATTTGCATGACGTTGTGTTCTTCTCCATTGATCATCTCTTGGGCAGCCCCACTGTCCATGTTATGAGCCATCTAACCCCATATCTCAGAGTTCCCTAATGTACTCATTTCTGAGGAATCTCTCCTGTATTCTGCATTGGCCACCATTTTTTATGCTCACATCCAGAACCTTAACATTCATAAAAAATTAAACCACTGAGTCTCTGAAATCTTAAACTTCAAAATCCTACTCTTTAACAAAGGTGCCTTGTCCTCTAGGTATTTCCTGTCTTTATCCTTGCTATACCTGTACTCATTGAGACCTCCAGGCTCTTTAATTCTCTGTATTCCCCTAGTCTTCTATATTTTTAACATAATCTGATTTCTTTAACTAGCCTAGATCCTATTGCCTGATACTTTAATCCATTCTTTCCACCCCATTTATTTCATTGCAACTGAATCCACACACCACTTCTCTGGTCCTAGATCTAGGCTTCTAGGAATTCCCAGAGAAAGGAATTCTCACAATTATATAGATCTGTATCACTAGAAATTCACAGTGGGCCAATTTAGTGTTTCTAGGCACACCAATCCGCTTGATGTTAACAAACAACATGCTGCCTCACCATCTGAGCTTTTTACACAGTGCATTTGCCCACTGATTGAAATGTTCTTATATATCTCCCCTTCTTCCTCTCTTTTATTTGGTTAACTCCACTCAGAATGTAGGCCTCAGCTTAGATGTCACCTGCCCTAGAAAGTATACACCAAACCTCCTGCCCAGACTGGGCCAGGCTTCTTCCTGTTTAACTCCTACCAGTCTTTGCTTACTTCTTTTGGATTATCTCAGTGTGATATATTTATCAGCCTATATATCTGTCTTCCCTTCTAAATTTTATGCTCCTTGAGGGCAGGTCCCATGCCTTATTCATCTTTATTTCTGTAGTATTTAGAATAGTGCTTATTTCATAAATGAGCAAATGTGTCAGTGAATGAATGGATATGGGATAAGTTGATCTGTACATTTAAAGTATGAGTATATTGGCCACAATATATGACATTTTAATGAAAAAAAAGAAATTCTTTTCTAGGACACTGAACAAATATTTTCACCCCTACTTTCCACCTGGGGCATTCTCATTACATATTGGCTAGAATATCTAACTTTGGATCTCAGTAATACATGTTAGAAGGCTGAATCTAAAACCAAGTCCTCTGCACCTAGACCAGTGCAATGAGTTTTGAAACAATAAAGCTGTGTTACTGTTTTTGTTGTTAATTAAGGTGAAATGCAAACCACTAAATTTAAAATAAAATTTATGGATAAAGAAAACATAGAGCCATTTTCATCATGTGAAGTAAGACATATTAAAGACATGGCATTAAGAAAAGTATAAGCCCCCAATTTTTATCTAAAATTCTGAAATTCAAATAGTTCTGCAAATCTAAAGCTTTTTTCCTAATCATTTGGCACCAAACCTTGATGTGACCTGACCTAATATACTTTCTAGTTGCCATTTCATGCTTAGAGTAAATATTCATATATTTTATTGTAGAAATATTACTGTGCTTAATCATGATCCCAAGACTGCATGGGAATGTCATGTATATTCAGTATGTTATGTCATATTGCTTTTTTAAAATCCAAAATATTCTGTCAGGTCAGTACTAGACTATTAGGGGGAACACTTCATAAGTTATGTAAATGTCTAACCAGTGTGTTGTAAACCTGAAACTAATTTAATATTGAATGTCAGCTGTAATTGAAAAATAAAAAAATTCAAAATATTCTGCATTCTGAAACACATATATAGTTGCTTCAGTTATTATTTTTTGAGACTGTAGTTAACAACACTACAATATAAAGAGGCCACAGATAAATCATATAAATATAAATTTGGCCTTCACCCAGTACTTCTTTTATGCCTGGAGACTATTTTTATGATTAATTGAGAAAAAGATATGTATTTGCTCCATATCTGTCTTACCTAGTGGAGCTCAGTGACACCCAGTAATGAAGTTTTAGTGGAGAAAAGTGAGTATTACCTTCAAAGTCATCATTTTAAAGGCAGGCTTATCTATCTCTGGGCCCTGTATGCTCAGAACCTGATTGCTCCTATTCCATGCATTGAGCTGAGGATAGGAATGCATTTGTTATTAACTCTTAATAATATTACTTGCAAATCTTTCTTCCTTTATTTCTCTTATGGGTTTCCATCCTTATCTCTGCTTTGAGCATTCCTTTTTTTCCCCTTCACTTGTGTTTAGAGAGTGAAAACTCTATAAGCATGTAAATCAACATAGTTTCTGAACCCTCTTTGGTTTCCAGGCTCTGTAGATTATTTAAAGTTACAAGGTACAGCTTTAGCCTGAAGTTATTTCCAAGCTCCAAGGGGAAAAAGAGACAGGTTAGCATAGTAGGTGAGAGATTGTGCTTTAGATCTAGGCAGGTCTGGATTTGAATCCTGGCTATACCACTGGGTAATCTGGTAACCTCGGGCAAGTTACTTTCCTTCTTGGTGCCTCAGTTTCCTCATCTGAAAATGTAAATTATGAAAGAAATACTTGCCTCATTAAGTCTTAATGAAGATTAAATAAGATCGTGCACATATAGTACTTATACACAAGCCTTGGCACACACTTCTCATTACTAGTCATTATTCACTAATGCTGCAGTGTGGTTTAATGGAAGAGTCTGTACTTTAGAGTCAGGCAGACCTAGCATCTCCATTTACCACTTCTGTGTGACCTTGGATAAGTCATCTAACCTCTTTAAGCCCCAGTTTAATCACTTGCAAAATAGGAAACACAATATTCACCTTCTAGGGTTGTTGTGAGGATTAAATGAGAATAAATTATATAAAGCATCTGGCCAAGTTCTTGGCCTATCATAGAATCTCAAGGACCCCCTTCCACCTACTGTCCACACAAATGCAAAGAAGTATAGGACTGAATACCAGAGATAGTAATAGTTAGTGAAAGTGAAAAATTATAAAATTATAGATAATAATATAATGTGAACTATTACTATTTAGTATTGAAATTCATAGAAGGAAGGAATCCTTGTAGGTTAGGAGTGAAAACGGGAGACCTCTTAGAGAAATAATATATAAGCTGAGCCTTGAAATGTGGGTGATGTTGTCAGCAGAGGGAAATAGGACAGCATTACTGTTGAAGAGGATGAAATGATCAAAAAGACACCTAATAGATTAATAATAATGGTAATAATGAAAAATATGAGTGGGCCAAGTGTAATATTTTCTGTTAGATATTTAAATTCAGTGAGTTAAACAGTCAGGTTGGAATGTGTAGAGAGTTATGTGGGCAAATGGCCTTTTCCTTATAACATGCCAGTAGTTATTGTTCTATCACTGTTGAGAAACAAGGTTTCACTTTGAACTTTTAATATTACAGCAAATGGGTCTATCCTTTACGAAGAAAAGCTAAAAGGATTTTCAAGAAGTTGAAGAAACAAAGAAACAAACTAAAGAGGGATGCTGAAATGTTAAGGGCAGCAATCGAAAATGAGGAAGGATTAAGTGAGGAAAAGGAACAAGAGGATGAAGGTAATGCCAATAGAATATAAAGTTGAAGCACTTCATATTTTACTCTTGTTACCATTATCTTGGTTCATTTAATGTTTACTTTTTACCACAGATGTTAGGACCATAGGAGTATCAACTTCTGAAGTGATAATATCGCTAGGGATATTTAGATGATAGGAAGGTGGACAAGAAATGTACAAACTTATTTGTGTGCCACATTATTGGTATACGTTGCTCAACCCTTCATGGGAACGAAGAAATGGAATCTGGCCTCTCTGACTCTGAGACTCCATGATAGACACATAGATACTCTTGCAAAATAATAATGGGCCATACTCCCCCATAGACCACACCACATATCTAGAGGACAGAGCATATAGCCTCAGGAGTCTGACAGATCTGGGATTGAATCGGCTGTCTGCTCTCCAAACTTATCCAATGCAGTATTAGAAGAAGCTGAGAGAGGGGATTACAAAATCATACACTAGGGATGACCTGGGCCTCACTTGTGCATGCTTACATATCCCTTACCCTTGGCCTGGGTCTCCTCTTACAATAACTGTGAAGAATGAAGTAAGAATAAAATGGTTGGTGAGAAAAAAGGTATACTTCATGGAATAGAGTACTGGACTTGGAGTCAGGAAACTTAGGCCTTTAACTAGTGGTGTTTCCATAGGCAAGTAAACTTTCAGCTCATTAATACCATCACCTGAAGTTTTTGTGTCGCTTAACCAATATAATGCATGCACAAATGCTTTGAAAATTGCAACATGTAATTCAAATTTAAGGTGTTCATTTCTAACCCCAGTTACAAAGAAGCAGAAGAGTGGAATAACCATTGAATTTAGTATCAGGAGACTCTGGCTCTAGTCCCAGTTATGCTATTATTTACAGTGGGAGCTTGGCTAAGTCTCTTAACTTCCCTGGGCCTCAGTTTACCAAATTGTGAAATGAGAGGTTTGGATTGGATGAGTAGGAAAATTGACTTATCTCAGAAGAAACAAAAGAAAATCTTTATACAAAGTATTATGTATATGATACTATTCATATAAGGTAACATAATAAGTATATATAGTAATCATACATGCATATTATTACATATACCTATATATTACTTTGTACATAGTTTAATGAAATACATAATGCATATATGTATATAGACATACGCACACATATATTACATTATAGCTAGATTAACAATACAAACTCTGTGGCTATTTACTGGGGCATAGAAGTTAACTTTTTTATTACAAAATCTTCATTGTGAGATAGCAGATTTTGTCTGTATGTCTCACAGTAATATAAGATGATATATTGGTAAACTGAAAATGCATGCTAATCATAAATTTCAATATATAGAGATTGAGAAATTTGTTGCAGTCATTTCCTTTTATAACAAAGTGTGATGTATATATGGTAGTCCTTTCAAGTTGTTTAACTCTGGTTTACTTTTCTCCTGTAGCATGAGAAGAATGCAAACCATTCAGAGAAGACTTAACCTGATGGAGCATTTTAGAAGGATAAAAATTAGTCCTCAATTTTGTCATGTTTACTTCTTAAAATAAAGTTCATAGTTCTGTTTCTGTGCATCAAACCAGAATCTGAGCTCTTTTCATTAAAAATAATTTCAACAGAATTTTAAAAAACATACGAAAAGCACTCTTGGCATTTGAGGTCCTAGATGGTAATGGCAGAGATTTCATACTGTTATTCACCTTCTAGTAAAGTGGGTTAAAAACAACAACCAGTGATTATATTTCACCATATATGATACTCTTTATTTTAAGGAAAATATGTAAAAATATTTTGTAGTAAGGTTCTTCTTTTTATTTTATAACATAACATTTTTTCACCATAAAAGTAAGGCATACTCATTATAGAATATTTGGTAAATAAGGTTATGTGATTATGTAGAAGAAAGAAAAAAGTTCCCACTACACAGAGATGAACACTGTTGTTATGGTATGTTTTCTTTACATTTTAAAGAAAACAATTGTATTCTGTGACATACATAAATTGATATTTTAAAAATTTATATCTTATTTTATGATTCACTTTCCCCTTTTGAAATGTTTGGGGCTCAAGTTTACCTGGGCTTGTGGTTCATTCATTCAGTGAACATGAATTGAGCTCCTGCTATGGGCCATGAACTTTCTATGTGCTAGAGATATAGTCATAGGCAAGATCTTGCCTATGACTATATCTCTAGCACATAGAAAGGCCTAGTCACTAGGCCTTTCCTTCGTGGAGCTCTACAGTCCAGCTGTGGAGGAAGCTAGTAAAGAAGTAATGACAGGGCTATAATAGGAGTACCAAGTTCCATGAGAACACATAGCAGGAGCACATAGCCCAGACTTCAAGAAGAGACATAAAATTAAAAGGAGAATCAACAGGTGTTTGCCATATAATCACTGTGTCATAGGAGGAGTATCTCAGGTACAAAGGCCCAAGTGCATGGAGTATTTACAGCACTGCAAGTTGTTCAGGATGGCAGCAGCTCGACTTAAATGTTAGATCAGAATATAATGCACATTAATAAGTTGGGTTTTATCCTCTGGACAGAAGGGACCCAATGAAGGGTTTTAAGCAAAAGAATTATATTCTAAAATCTATATCATTAGAGATTAATCTGTGTGTTGTTTGGAGAATTGGAAGCGAGCAACACTAGTGTCAAAGGAACCAGTTGTGAGGCTGTTGTATTAATATGGTGTGTGTGTGGGAAATTGATGGGGTTTAAAAGGGAGTATGACTTTCCGGCTTCTAAATGATGGCCCAAATGTAAAAATAGTGGTGCTATTGACTAAGATGGGACACTTGAGAAGGGTTGGTTTGGCAGGGGAAGATTAATCATATTTGGATAGGGTTTTTGAAGTACCTATGGGCCATCTAGGGAGGGATGACTAGTTGACAGATATATGTGTCTGGAGCTCAGGAAAAGGTCTGTTTTGATAGTTTAGGAGTCATCGATATATAGATGATAATTGAAGGCACGGTGAATGATTGATTTAAACCAGAAAGAATATGAAAAAAGGAAGTTAGTGGAATAGAATGCAGAGAACAAAAGCATTAGAAGGATGGTCAGAAGTAGTGTAGCTGTCAGTGGAGAATGAGAGGGATGAGGATAAGCAGGAGAGATCAGTATAATGAAATCCAAGAGGAAGGCATGCTTCAAGGTGGAGGGAGTGTGATCAATAGTACCAAAATGCGGTTACATTTCCACTGGATTTAGTAACATAGAAGTAATTAGTGCATTTGGCAATAGCAATTTCAGGGAAAAGGTAGGAGCAGAAACTAGATAATGAGTTGCAGTGACAGAGAGGTGAGAAAGTGAAAGCAGAGAGTGTAAACAACCTGTTGAAGAAGTTTCACTGTGAAGGGAATCTGAAATAAAGGTGCAGTAATTGATTGTAGTATAGGATAGGGAGAAGAACTTTTTTTTTGATAGAAGAGTAGAGAAACAGTGAATGTAAAGGCTTGGGTTGTAAGGAAGTTTCAACTTGCCTTCCTGATCCCCAACTTTCCCTGCTGTTTTTTTCCCATAGCATTATGGTATGCTCTTGTTTCCTTTGTCAAATATTAATTGACTATAACAGCATGTGTTTATTTCCAGGCTCTTTGTTCTGTTCCATTGATCTACATGCCTGTTCTTGTGCCAGTACCAGGCTGTTTTAATTACAATAGCTATGTAGCATAGTTTCATATCCATTATTGTGATCCCTCCAACTTTGTTCTTTCTAGAGATTGCTGAGGCTTTTCCCAGTTTTTCTTTTTCTTTCTTTTTTTTTTTTTTGGAGCGGGGGCGGGGGTCCATAAAAATGTTTGGAGTATTCTAGTTCTGTGAAATATGCTATTAGTATTTTTTTCTTTTGTTTTAATTTAAATTCTTTATTGTTTAAAGTATTACATAACTCTCCTTTTTCCCCCAGTGACCTCTCCCCAGCCGCTCCCACACTGCAGAACATGCCCTCACCCCTCTACTGTCTGTGTCAATTGATTATGTTCATATGTATGCATACAAGACCTTTGGTTGATCACTTACCCCCCTGCCCCATCCCCCCTCATTCCCTCTTAAGTTGGATGGTCTGTTCGATGCTTCTATAATTCTGGCTCTATTTTTGTATGTCAGTTTAGGTTGTTCATTATATTCCACAAATGAGTGAGATCATGTGATATTTATCTTCCTCCGACTGGCTTATTTTGCTTAGCATAATGCTCTCCAGTTCTATCCATGCTGTTGCAAATGGTAAGAGTGCCTTCTTTTTTATAGCAGCATAGTATTTTATTGTGGAGATGTACCACTGTTTTTTTTTAAATTCATTCATCTTCTGATGAGCACTTAGGCTGCTTCCAAATTTTAGCTATGGTAAATTGTGCTGCTATGAACATAGGGGTGCATATATCCTTTCTGATTGGTGTTTCTGGTTTCTTGGGATACAGTCCTAGAAGTGGGATTACTGGGTCAAATGGAAGTTCCATTTTTACCTGGAAGTGGGATTACTGGGTCAAATGGGAGTTCATTTGACATTTTTTGAGATTGCATACTGTTCTCCACAATGGCTGCACCAGTCTGCATTCCCACCAGCAGTGCACGAGGGTTCCTTTTTCTTCACATCCTCACCAGCATTTCTCATTTGTTGATTTGTTGATGATAGCCATTTTGACAGGTGTGAGACGGTATCTCATTGTTGTTTTGATTTTCATCTCTCTGATGATTAGTGACTTTGAGCATGTTTTCATATGTCTCTCAGCCTTCTGTATATCTTCTTTAAAAAAGTGTCTATTTAGGTCCTTTGACCATTTTTTGATTGGATTGTTTATCTTCCTTTTGTTAAGTTGTATGAGTTCTATGTAAATTTTGGAAATTAAACCCTTATCTGAAATAGCATTGGCAAATATATTCTCCCATGCAGTGGGCTTTATTGTTTTGTTGATGGTTTCTTTTGCTGTGCAGAAGCTTTTTATTTTGATGTAGTCCCATTTGTTTATTTTCTCCTTAGTCTTTATTGCCCTAGGAGTTGTATCGGTAAAGATATTGCTACAACATATGTCTGATATTTTGCTACCCATGGAGTCTTCTAAGATTTTTATGGTTTCCCGTCTTACATTTAAGTCCTTTATCCATTTTGAGTTTGTTTTTGTGTATGGTGTAACTTGGTTAAAGTGGTTACCAATGGACTTTTCCATTGTAAGAGTACATTTGTTCTTTTATTAAAAGCAATCTGTGAATAGCCAGACTCACTTAAAAATAGGGACCCAAATAAATAAAATCAGAAATGAAAGAGGTGAAGTAACAACTAACACCATAGAAATACAAAGGATTGTAAGAAAATACTATGAACAACTATATGCAAACAAACTGTTCAACCAGGACAAAATGGAAAAATTCCTAGAAAAATACAATCTTCCAAACCTTAATCAGGAAGAATCAGAAAACCTGAATAGGTGGGTAACAACGAGTGAAATTGAAGCAGTAATCAAAATAATCCCAGCAAACAAAAGTCATGGACTAGATGGCTTCATAGATGAGTTTTACCAAACATTCAAAGAAGAACGCTGAGGTATGATCCCTCTATTCCCCTTTGCTGAGAGTGTTTATCAAGAAAGGGTGTTGGATTTTTGTCAAATGCTTTTTCTGCATCAATTGATGTGATTATGTGATCTTTGCCTCTCAATTTCTTTATGTGATATATCACATTTATTGATTTGCAGATACTGTACCATCCTTACCATCCCCTGAGTAAATCCCAGTTTGTCATGGTGTATGATCTTTCTAATGTAATGCTGGATCCGATTTGCTAGAATTATGTTGAGGATTTTAGCATATATGTTCATCAGGGATATTGGCCTGTAGTTCTCTTTCTTTGTGTAGTCTTTATCTGGTTTTGGAATTAGGGTAATGCTGGCTTTGTAGAAAGAGCTTAGGAGTGTGGCTTCCTCTTTAATATTTTGGAATAGTCTGAGGAGGATAGGTTTTAGTTCTTCTTTGAATGCTTGGTATAATTTCCATGGAAAGCTGTCCGAAACAGGGCTTTTGTTTGCTGGAAGATTTTTGATCACTGCTTCAATTTCTTCAGTAGTTATTGGCCGCTTCAGGTTTTTTTTTTTCTTCCTGATTGAGTTTTTGGAGCTTGTATTTTTCTAAGAATATGTCCATCTAGGTTGTCCATTTTGTTGGAACAGAGTTGCTCATAGTACTTTTTCATAATCCTTTGTATTTCTGTGAGATTAGTTGTTGCTTCACCTCTTTCATTTCTGATTTTGTTTATTTGGGTCCTCTCTCTTTGCTTCTTGGTAAGCCTGGCTAGAGTTTCATCAATCTTGTTTACCTTTCAAAGAAGCAGCTCTTGGTTTTATTGATCTTTTGTAATGTTTTTCTGTTTGTTTGTTTTTTGTTGTTGTTCTCCATGTCATTTATGTCTGCTCTGATCTTTATTATTTCCTTCCTTCTGCTTACTCTAGGATTTTCTTGTTGCTCTTTTTCTAACTCTGTGAGTTGTAGGGTTAGATAATTTATTACCATTTTTTCTTATTTTTTGAGGTAGGCCTGTAGAGCTATAAACTTTCCTTTCAAGACTGCTTTCCCTGTGTCCCATAGATTTTGGATTGTTGTGTTTTCATTGTCATTTGTTGCCAGTATGCTTTTTATTTCTTCTTTGACCTCTTTGGTAACCCAAAATTTGTTTAATAGCATGCTATTTAGCCTCCAAGTGTTTTTTTCTCATTGTTTTTATTGTAGCTGATTTCTAATTTTATGCCATTGTGGTCTGAGAAAATGCTTGATATTATTTCTATCTTCTTGAATTTGAAGAGACTTTGCCTGTGCCCCAATATATGGTCTATCTTTGAAAATGACCCATGTGCACTTGAGAAGGAAGTATATTCTGTGGCTTTGGGGTGAAATGTTCTGAAGATGTCAATTTATTCCATCCAATCTAGTGAGTCATTTAGGATTGATGTTTCTTTGCTGATTTTTTTTGTTTAGAGGATTTATCCAGTGATGTTAGTGGGGTATTAAAGTCATCTACTATGACTGTATTTCTGACAATGTTCCCTTGATATCATCCAGAAGTTTTTTAATGTATTTAGATGCTCCTGTATTGGGTCCATATATGTTTACCAGAGTTACATCTTCTTATTGAATTGCTCCCTTTAGTATTATGAAGTGGCCTTCCTTCTCTCTTGTTATGGCCTTCACTTTGAGGTCTAATTTGTCAGATATAAGTATTGCTACCCCAGCTTTTTGTTTTTTGTTTTGTTTTCATTTCCATTTGCCCGAATTTTTTTTTCCATCTCTTCACTATCAGTCAGTCTGTGTGAGTCCTTTGTTCTGAGGTGGGTCTCCTGTAGACAGCAGATATATGGGTCATGTTTTGTTATCCATTCTGCTACCTATGTTTTACATTTACATTTAAAGTTATTATTGACTAGAGGCCCGGTGCACAAAAATTTGTGCACTGGCG
>NW_005363283.1:1727871-1728719 GCF_000412655.1 Myotis brandtii
GGGCAGTTAGGGGTGACCAGGCCAGCAGGGGAGGGCAGTTAGGGGGTGATCAGGCTGGCAGGCAGAAATGGTTAGGGGCAATCAGGCAGGCAGGCAAATGGTTAGGGGTGATCAGGCAGGCAGGTGAATGGTTAGTAGCCAGCGGTCTAGGGATTGGGCTTAAACTGGCAGTCAGATATCCCCCGAGGTGTCCTGGATTGCGAGAGGGTGCAAGTCAGGATGAGGGACCCCCCTGATTTACGAATTTCATGCACCGGGCCTCTAGTATAATAATAAAAACAGTAAAATAAAGTGAGAAAAAAATTTAGTTTCTTAGGTAAAAGATAAAAAGTAAAAAACTGAAGTAGTGAAGGTCATTCACTTCAGCAGAGCTGAAATGACCCATAAGGGCTAGTTTAAGACCCCTCTCTACTGTTCTGCCTGGCACATCTGTTTCCTGTCAGGTAGTCAGCACAGCATTGAAGTTCCTTGTGATCCACCTTTCCTCTGTGTCATAAGCCACAACCTTGGTTTCAAGTAGGTGGGATCACTCTGCTTACTTTGTTTCTCTGTCTGACTTCAGTTGTATTTACACAAGCATTTATTTCTGACACAGCCCCTGAGTGGTGGTGTTTCTGTATTGGTTTACAGGACCAAATGGCCCCTCAATCCAGTGTTTAAACTCTTCCTTTCCCTGCCACACTCAAGACTGGGTTGGAGGGACAGACTGTCCCAGAGCTGGTTTCCTGCTCATCTCTCCCTATTCTGCTCTCCAGTTTCCACAAAAACCACCTTCCCCTTCAGTCTTGGTGAGTGTTTTTTTTTTTTTTTAAATATATATTTTATTGATTTTTTACAGAGAGGAAGGG
>NW_005363283.1:1728984-1731558 GCF_000412655.1 Myotis brandtii
CCCGTTTGAAATGAATAAAACTAAAAAAAAAAAAACCGTACCCTTTTTTGTAATGATGTTTACTTTGAATTTATATTAGTTCACACAAACACTCCATCCATGCTTTTGTTCCAGCCCTCCGGTCCAGTTTAAGAACCCATTGTGGCCCTCGAGTCAAAAAGTTTGCCCACCCCTGCCTTAGAGGGAAGGTCGGGGAGGCTGGGGGTAAGGGGGAGAGATCAACCAAGGGACTTGTATGCATGCATATAAACCCAACCAATGGACACAGACAAAAGGAGGATGAGAGCATGAGTGGGGGGGATGGAGGTTAATGGGGGGGATGAGGACACATATGTAATACCTTAATCAATAAAGAATTTAAAGATTGAACAAAACAAAACAAAACAAAACAAAAAACAAAAGTCAAAACAACAAAGCAACCTCGCCGCCTCATGTCTTTCTCCCCCTGGCACTGTGCGGCCTGGTACAGAACTTCAAGCAGCCTTTCTGGGCATAGTCTCTCACAGCTTAGATCCAGAGTCCCCCTTCCACATTCCAGGGCTACACTGACCTCAAGGGCTGCGGATTTGGTGGAGAGCAGTCTCCCTCTGAAACTCTAGATCCCGCCTCCCGCGTTTCTCCCTCCAGCTCAGAACCCAGATCCCACCTCTCTCCAGGCAATTTCTGACCTTTCCATCCACAGATTGCCTCACCAGCTGTGTTTAATTCACCAATTACAGGTGTATGTTATTTGATTCAGCTGTTTCTTTTATCTGCTCTGCGAGAAAAAGCAAGACCCGTCCGCGCATTCGGCCGCCACCTTGTCTTCCCCTGGACAAACTTTTTAAGCACCCACAGTCTGGGAGGCTGGAGTCTTGGTGTTTGTGGGTTTGCAGCGGAGGCAGCTAGTCCCTGGGCGTTGTGGCTGTAGGGTCCCAGGAGGTATCTGAGGTCTCCCTAGGTGAAGGTAAGTCTGGGCTTCCCATCACAGCTGCTCTCCCCCTTTAAGATGGTGTGGTCTCTGCGGCAGAGCCGGCTGCTCTGGAAGAGATTTTCTTGTGGTAGTAAGTGGTAGTAGAGGCTGCCCAGCCAGGGGAGCCTGGTCTTCCAGTCCCCAACAGTCCTGTGGAATATAACTGTCCCTCACTCACACATACAGACACTCTCCACGCACTCTCCTTTCACTCTCGAAGTCACACACTATCTTGCAGCCTGCCGTCCCGTTGGCCACTATCTTGGATCTCTGCCTATATTTGATAATCTTGGAAAGGATTTGATATATCTCAGATTTTTTTTATGGGAATAAAGCAAACAGCTGTGAGCCCAGGCTCAAAAAAGCTTTGATGAGTTGTCAGAGATTTCTTGGTAATGAAAATTATGGAGGTCTGTCTTTGGAATCAGTTAAATTCTACCTGAGGCAGTATATTCCCTAAATAGTTAAAAATAGGTTATGTAGAGAGGTGGGGGTAGGTCTAACTATAATGAAATAGCACCAGGGAGATCTTTGTGGTAAAGGAATAATGCTGGATCTGGATTTCAATAATGGTAATAATGAACCTGCATATGTGATAAAATGATATAGAACTATACGCACACATTGTACCAATGTCAATTTCTTGGTTTTGATATTGTACTGTAACTATATGAGATATTACCATTGAAGGAAACTGGATGAAAAATAATAGGGACCCCTCTGTTCTATCTTTGCAACTTCCTCTGAATTTATAATTATTTCCAAATAAAAGTTTAAAAAAATAGAGGAACAAAAACAAAAAAATAGGTCACATAGACTAGCATCTCCCAGGAAAAGCCAACATGACTCCCAAGTATTCTGTTTACTTTGTCTCAGTTGAGCACCAAGGCTTAGAGACAAAGTTTGGGCTGACTGACACCTGTGTGCCTTGCCAAATAATGCGTTAGACAACAAAACATAAATATAGCCTTCACATGTCGTCTGTGAAAAATGACAATTTTACTTCCTCCTTTCCAATTTGAATGCCTTTTATTTTGTCTTCTTGTCTGATCACTGTGTCTTGGAGTTCTAGAACTATGCTGAGCAAGAGTGGGGAAAGTGGACATCCCCATCTTGTTCCTGTTCTATAGGGAAATACTTTTAGTTTTTGCCCATTGAGTATGATGTTGGCTGTAAGGTTGTCAGATATGGTCTTTATTATGTTGATATATGATCCCACTATTCATGCTTTGCTGAGAGTGTTTATTAAAAATGGGTGTTAAATTTTGTCGAATGCTTTTTCTATATCTATTGATATGATCGTGTGTTTTTTATCCTTCATTTTGTTTATGTGATGTATCACACTTATTGATTTGTGAATATTGTACCAGTCTTACATCCCCAGAATAAATCCCACTTGGTTATTGTGTATGATCTTTTTTAATGTATTGATGGATCCTATTTGCTAATATTTTGTTGATAATTTTAGCATCTATGTTCATCAGGGATATTGGCCTTTAATTTTCTTTCTTTGTAGTGTCTTTATCTGGTTTTGGAAATAGGCTAAATCTGGCCTTGTTAAAAGAGCTTGGAAGTTTTCCTTCCTCTTGAAAATTTTGGAATAGAGTGAGGAGGATGGGTGT
>NW_005363283.1:1731736-1737146 GCF_000412655.1 Myotis brandtii
ATATAGTTGTTCATCGTATTTTCTTACAATCCTTTGTATTTCTATGGTGTTAGTTGTTACTTTACCTCTTTCATTTCTGATTTTATTTATTTGGGTCCCTATTTTTAAATGAGTCTGGCTATTCACAGATTGCTTTTAATAAAAGAACAAATGTACTCTTACAATGGAAAAGTCCAGTGGTAACCACCTTAACCAAGTGGTCAAGCTTGGCAGCACCAATAGTGGTTTTACTTTACATTGTGGAATCCCAGTGTCATTTATGTGAGGTTCTTGCTGGAAATGTTTGACCTGAATTTTATCACAAGGAAACAGGCAATTCTACAGTGTGGAGTGTGATAGACAACTGACCAGGACTCTTTCAATTATTTGATGTCATGAAGAACAGAGAAAGGCAGGGGGATTGTTCTGGATTTCAGGACACTAAAGAGATAACAGCCAAATGCTTTGAGTGAATATTGAGTGGATTCTGGATTGGAAAATCATAATCTATAAATGACAGTTTAGGGACAACTGAAAAAAATTTAGTATGGACTGGATACTAGATATATAATTTATTATGATTTTTTTCAGGTGTGCTGTTGTTGCAGTTAAATAGCAGGATCTTTTCTTGGGAAATGCATACTGAAATATTTCATGTTGAAGTGTTATGATTAAAATAACCTAATTTTCTATGATTTGGAAAAAGTGAAGTGTGGGTGTGGGTATGTTGTGAGATGGAGTGGGTGTAACAAGATTTTAAGAGTTGGTGAATATAGGTGATGGTATATGGGTTTTGAAAAATTAGAGAAAAAAAACCCCTGTAGCCTTTTCCTATTTTTTCATCAAGGAATCCACAAGATGGCAGTAGAGGAAAACTCTTAGCATGTGTTTGCAGATTTTTATAAGGTGACCTTATTTTCTGATTTGAAAAGCTATTGGGTCTCCACTTGAGTAGAGAACTTGCTATTTTGAGGGAACCACAGGATCTTCTGTGGGAGGAGGCTTCAGGGAATGGCCCTGTTCCAGGGCCCCTAAGCCAAGGACGGTTGTTCATGGCCCCATTGCTGGGACCCAAAGCCCCTGGGGCACACAGACCAGTCATAGTGGCCCAGTCTGCCTAAATGGTGGGATTCAGAGGACCAGTTGTCTGCCTGAACAGACAATGCCTGGGGTCTATCCGGCAATATTGGTGAGCAGAGCACCTGGCTGCCCTGTGCCCTCCACAGTGTAATCATCAACCTAGGTTGTATACACAACACAAATAATTTTCAAAAATGACATAAAGATATTTTTAGAAAAACAAATTTGAGGTTTATTGTAAAAAAACAACAACACACACACACACACAAAAAAAAAACACAGACTAATGGAAAATTTTAAGGCTATACTTCAGACAGGAGGAAAATGCTCCCAGAGAGAAAGCCTGGCAGACAATAAGGAATGTGAATAAAATGTTGGTAAGCATGGGTGTAAATCTAGAGCAACACTGATAGTATATAGCAGTGATGGCGAACCTTTTGAGCTCGGCGTGTCAGCATTTTGAAAAACCCTAACTTAACTCTGGTGCCATGTCACATATAGAAATTTTTTGATATTTGCAACCATAGTAAAACAAAGACTTATATTTTTGATATTTATTTTATATATTTAAATGCCATTTAACAAAGAAAAATCAACCAAAAAAATGAGTTTGCGTGTCACTTCTGACACGCGTGTCATAGGTTCGCCATCACAGGTATATAGTAATAAAAAAATATCTAATTTGTAAAGTAAAAAATAGGCCAGAGTGAAACATCAGATAATGAGAGCATATAGTATTGTGAATTAGTGTGAGCCCCTGACTCCTATGCCTTCTGGATTTAATAGTCCAGGTAGAGTGTGGGGAGCCTCTATAGGGTTAAACCTCCGACTGACCTGTTGGCAAAGTCACAAACAAGTCCCAGCTTAGAGGGCACAGTCCTCTTAGCATAATTAGGCTTGACCTTATGATGCTCCCTAGATCTTACCTGGGAAGCTAATGGGCTGAGGGAAGTGCAACAAGAACAAAAACAAGTGAAACTCACAAGAACAGTGTATAAACAAGTGACTCACAAGAACAGTGTAACTTTGGTAACCACTACCTTGTTTACCTCTGACTATAAAAACAAAGGCTCAGCTTGCCTCAGGATCTTTCTCTGTGGCCTCAGCCAGGCACATGAAGATCCACGGAGACTAAAGAGAGCGAGAGAGTTCTGAATGCTGTCTCCATGTAAAACATTCTTCGCCGACTCCGTCCACACCTTTGGGAACCCCTAGACCCCCGGGGCTGGACCCCGGCAGTAGAGGTAGGTCTGGATCAATATATGCTATTTATTGAAACCATGGGATCCAGGGGGCATGCATGCAACTGGCTGCTCTCTGAACATTGGGCATAGCTTCAAGTTGGTCAGCTGTGCTTATATTGCAGCTAGTTTAGCACTTCATCCTTGGGGTTCTAAACTAAGTCTGAATGGAAGAATGGATGTTGGGTTAGATACCTAGAAGTATCTGTCACTGTTGTACTAGTATAGTTACACCTGATTTCCTCAAGTTGCGGCTGGGGAGGAGGAGGCTCAGAGAGGTCACAAGTCTGATGGCTTGACAGAAAAGGGGCAATAGTCCATTTTTTTTCTGATTCTGATTTTAATGTTCTTTTCTCAGCACTATGTAATCTCCTTGCTCTTTCAGCAAAGTTATTTCACATCCACAACTTTTTTAAACAAGGGTATTTGGTTAGAGGATAACATTTAGATCTGATTGCAGACACTGGTCTGTGGATTATCATGTCAGTTGGACCTAGTCTACAGCCACCTCAAGAGGGATGAATTTGGAATTTCTGAGCAGACTAGTCAGTTTGAGATCCCATGTTCATGACTTTCAGCTCACTCTGAAGGGAGACTCCAGTGAACTGGGAAATAGCTTTCTTCCTGCTAGTAGTCACTTTAAACACCAGCTCTCAAGGTTCTCAGACCCTTGACAGCCTGGGAATTCATCTGACCTTGAAGGAATCAAAGACTCTAATTTGCCTAATTGATAAGAGGAGGTCCTTTTAAGTTTAAGGAACTCTGTGAATGAAGGTCAATTGTGTGGTGGTGATATTAGAATAGGGGTTCATTTCTGGGTAGCTTTGATATTTTTAATGAGGTAACATTTGGTAGAGGGCTTGGTGAGAATCCAGTTGGGATTTTAGGTGGTTAAAACAGCAGTGATAATATATGGTGGTTCTAGCAATAGCTTATGCTGCCTTGAGGCAGGAAAGCTGGCTGAAGTATTTAGAAATAGGCCAAACATGAGATCATCTTCAGGGATTTCAGGAAGGGGACTCTCCAAGATGCCACATATATGACTGACACACTTTGGAGATAATTGAATTGCCTAGTATCTTTGTATTAACAACAGCTGTTGGAGGGAAGAAAAGCTCCCCAAAGAGACCTTGACATTCTGGCAAGTATTTATTTGCACCACTCAACTAAATTCTATATTTTAATATCATAAATGGTTTTGTACTTAAAATGGGACTTGATTACATGTTGCTAATTGTTTTTAAAAATTCTCCTTGCTGATTATCTCTACTCATCTTTCTCATAGTCAGCTCAGATGACACTTTCCATAAGAAGTGTTAATCAAACCTGTGTGTCTGGGAGAGATGTTCCTTTTATGTGCTCCAGCAGTACCAGCGTGGGATACTGTGGTATAATTTCCTGTCTATTTGTCCATCTGAATCCTCAGTGCCATGTGCCTGACACATGGCCAACTTTAGTGAATACTAGTTGAATGGAAAAAAAATGAATGGATGGATGAAGCCTAGCTGGGTTTGGCTCAGTGGATAGAGCAGCCGTGGGCAAACTACGGCCCGTTTGAAATGAATAAAACTAAAAAAAAAAAAGACCGTACCCTTTTATGTAATGATGTTTACTTTGAATTTATATTAGTTCACACAAACACTCCATCCATGCTTTTGTTCCGGCCCTCCAGTCCAGTTTAAGAACCCATTGTGGCCCTCGAGTCAAAAAGTTTGCCCACCCCTGGGATAGAGCATCAGCCCACAGACTGAAGGGTCCCGGTTCAATTCTGGTCAAGGGTAACTACCTTGGTTATAGGTTCCTGGCCCTGGTTGGGGTGTGTGCAAGAGGCAACCAATCAATGTGTCTCTCTCACATCGATGTTTCTCTCTGTCTCTCCCTCTCTGTTCCAATCTCTAAAAATCAATGGAAAAATATCCTTGGGTGAGGATTAACAAAAACAAAAACAAAACAAAAAAGAATGTATGGATTGCAAGTAAATTTTTGTGAGGTTTTCTAAGGAGAAAGAATTTGTATCTGATTGGGTGGAATATAAGATACACCCTAAAGGATATATCATTGGAGGTATTTTTTCAAGAATATGTAGGCTTTTTTTATAAGGGAGGAGAAACAAAGGCAATTTCAGACAAAGGGAATGTCATGAGCAAACTACAGATGCAGGAGAGGTAAAATATGATTATGTAATGGCCAGTTCAGATTGCTATATTGGTGGTTCTCAAACTTGAGGTGTATCTGGATCACCTGGAAGGCTTATTAAAACCCAGATTTCTGCCCTGGCTGGAGTGGCTTAGTTGGTCGGGCATCATCTCATGCCAAAGTTGCAGGCTTGATCCCCAGTAGAGAGCATGCAGGAGGCAGCCAATCAATGTTTGACTCTCACATTGATGTTTTTTTCTCTCCCTTCCTCTCCCTTCATCTCTGTTTAAAAATCAATAAAATATTTAAAAGCAATAATCCACATTTCTGTGCCCCACTTCTGGAGTTTTTGATTTAGTAGTTTATGGTGGAGTCCAATAATGTGCATTTCGAAGAAGTTCCCAGGTGATGCTGATGCTGCTGGTCTAGAGACCATATTTTGAGAACTGCTGGTAATAGCAGAAGAATGGTAGTAGATAAAGTTAGAAAGATAGATTGAGGCTATAGTGTAGAAAGTCTTTAAATAATAAGTTGAGTATTTTGTTTTATTGGTGTGGGAGAAACACTGATGATTCCTGAATGTGGAATTAATTTGATCAGAGATATTGCTTTAAGAAAATTAATCTTATAGTAACACTAGAGGCCCAGTTCACAAATTCGTGCATGGATGGGGTCCAGCCAGCCTGGCTCCAATTGGGGTGGATCGGGTCTGGGCTTGTTGAGAGGAGGAGATGGCGGGAAGTTGGCTAGTGGGCCTGCCCTGATAGGGGCCCATCAGGGCCAGGCTGCTGGGGAGGGGCTGCGGGCAATTGGTCAGCGGGCCCCTCCCCTGAATAGGGTAGGTGGGGCCCATCGGGAGTCAGCAGCCAGGAAGGGGCCATGGGAGGTTGGCCAGCCAGCCCCGCCCCTGATTGGTGGGGGTGGGGGCTGATCAGGGGTGGGGCCATCAAGGAGGAGGGGCCACTGGTGATAGC
>NW_005363283.1:1737781-1749497 GCF_000412655.1 Myotis brandtii
TATATATATATATATATATATATATATATATATATATATATATATGTAAAATCACTTGATGGAGGTGGGTAGTTGTGAGTTGGGTAGGAAGATTGGACGCAGAAGCTAGGGTAGGAGGTGACTTCAGTAATCCAGGTTTCAGTAAACCATTCTGTATTGCTGAACCTTACCCTTTAAAATGTTAATCATTTTGGATGGAAATGTTTCTAAAATATATTACACACTCTGTCTCCCTTGATGACTCCAAGTTATCATTCTGAACATCGATGATTGCACTGGGTTGTAATACAGTGTGCTCTCATGTGTATGGAGTTGTAAAAAGTTTTTTGCCAAATCTTAAATGCCCTAGAACTGCTGTGAATTTTTAGTTTTGTGTCTTCTATTGATAGCATTTCTAACCCTCCCTTAGCAGCTCCCCTTTCCATTCTGACTGGCTGATTCTAATCTGCAATGGGCAAGAAAACCAAATATAATTGTGTGTAATGTTAAGAGTAAATAGAGTGTGTGTGAAGTACTCTTCTATGAATAAAGTCTATGTGCTTTGGGATGTGAACTCGGCAACATTTATTTGGGCTGCTTACAAGTCTTTAGATGTTTTTCCTATTTTATGGCTCCAATAAAGGTGAAATTGCCAGGAAGATAAGAAATAATGTGTTGTTGTAAGTGGGAGTATTTTGTCTTTTCTTTTCAAGTAAGAATACTTGAAATACTTTTAAAAGTCATAATTCTGAGTAAATTTTCTGCAAAAAGGGGGAACTAGCATTTTATTTTATTTATTTTATAATCTTGATTAGGGGCCCAGTGCACAAATTTGTGCACCTTGAAAGGAACTGTGAGCCACGAGGCTTCGGTGGGCATAGGGATGGGTCTCGGCCCATCCTCCATGCCCCCACCTGGCCCCTCCTGCTGCAGCCCCTGGTCCCCTCTCTGCTGGCAGCCTCGCTCCCACTGCTGCCACTGCTCCCACGCGCTGACGGTGCCAGCCCCACTCGCACTGGCTGACAGCACAGGGGCTGGCACCAGCAGCGGGTGTGAGCGGGGCCGGTGCCATCAGTGGGTGCAAGTGGTGGCTGCTGCCTGATCACCCCTCAAGTGCAGGGGGAGGTGGAGAAGCTCTGAGGGGCGATTGGGGCCGGCAGCCAATGTTCACGCCCGCTGATGGCACCAAGTGATCAGGACCGGCGCCAGGCACCAGCAGAGGGTAGGAGCGGCAGCTCCAACACTGGATGCAAGTGTGAGTGGGGCTGGTACTGGCAGTGGGTGCGAGTGGGGCCGGCGCCAGCAGCAGGCGCAAGCGCCAGGTGGGACAGTGGCATGTGGGAGCAAAGAATTTTCAGTAACCACCAGAGGCTCACCCCGATGATAGCAACCAGCACCCTGCCTTGGTCTGGTGCCCCCACTCACCTGCTCCACCATCCTGCCGTGGCCGATGCCTGCCATGTTCCACACATGCCCTCTGGTGGTCAGAGCACGTCATAGCAACCGGTTGTTCGGTTGTTTGGTTGTTCTGGTTGTTCCACCATTCGGTCTATTTCCATATTAGCCTTTTATTATATAGGATTGTTGAGATTATTACAGATGTACCTCTCCCACCCCCCAAAGCTCCCCTCCACCTGGTTCCCACCCAGTCCAGGCCCTCGCCACCCTATTGTCTGTTTCCATAGGCAATGCATACATGCATATAAGGTCTTTGTCTAATCTCTTCCTGCCCCCCTAACACCCCCTCTCTGAGAATCGACAGTTTGTTCCATTTCCATGTCCCTGATTCTATTCTATTCACCAGTTTATTCTGTTCATCAGATTTTTTATTTGATTTTTAGATTCAATTGTTGATAGATATGTATTTGTTGCCACTTTGTTGTTCATATTTTTTATCTTTATATTTTTCTTCTTCTTCCTCTTCTTAAATAATACCCTTCAGCATTTCATATAATACTGGTTTGATGATGATGAACTCCTTTAGCTTTTTCTTATCTGTGAAGCTCTTTATCTGACCTTCAATTCTAAATGATAGTTCTGCTGGGTAGAGTAATCTTGGTTGTAGGTTCTTGCTATTCATCATTTTGAATATTTCTTGCCACTCCCTTCTGGCCTGTATAGTGTCTGTTGAGAAAGCAGCTGACAGTTGTATGGGCACTCTCTTGTAGGTAACTGCTTTTATCTTGCTGCTTTTATCATTCTCTCTTTGTCTTTTGCCCTTGGCATTTTTGGGGGGAGGATGAGGTATACTTATAAGATTTATTAGGGTAGAAATAAATAACTGCCCCCAGGTACATGGTGTTTCATCCATGATCAGATGGCTCAGCTCCATTTTATGATGGAAGAAATCCAGCCTTGTTTTCACCAAGCCCAGAAGAAAGGCCAGGGCCCAGAAATTCTATGCCATTGGCCTAACACAGGCAGGGTGTAGTTAAGTTCAGTCTATGCCAAAGCTTAGTCCAGCTCAGTCTATGTTCCTATCTAGCTAGCCTAGTCTCTGTTCCCTGCTGGGCTCCTGCTAGCCCTGCATTGCCTATGCTTGGGCCCTCATGACTGTTATAGGAGCCCCAGTGGGAGCTGTGCTTGGGTATGCTGTGGCTGCCAGTCCCACAAGGCTGAGAACATGCAAATAAACAGGGTGAGCATGTGCTACTGAGAGGGTTAAGCTTTGATTATATTACATTGGGCTTGGGAAAGAGCCGTTGGCTTTTAAACTAACCAATCTCTTGCCCAATCCTTCATGGGCTTGTGCTGGGCCCTCCCCCTAACCAATCCATTTCTTATACCTTCTAGGGTTCTGGGTCCCTTATCCAAGCTGATTCTTTTTCCCAAGCTAAGCTAGATTCTTTTTCTTAATGGTCACCATGTTAGCTCCAACTGAGCGTGCCTCGTAGTGGAAGGATCTATCCCTGGGCCATCTTGGCTTCTATTGGACTTGTGCCCAGCAGAGGAGTTTCTCGCCCCCCTCATCTTTCCCTGATAATCCTGGTACTGGGCAGATTGTTCCCTGAGGATATTCTTCCTGGGATTGCTCAGGGATTAAGTCCCAAGGGCGAAGAATGAGGTGGTGCCCTGAGAGGCTATGAATGTTATAGTTTCCTAGTAAATCAGGCTTAATATCTGATTCAGTTCCCTAGTTTATTAGGCTTAATGTCTGATTCTCTTTGCTCTCTTCCTTTATTAATAAATAGCTAACTACCTATGGCAACTGTTTGTTCTCTCTTTTTAATTAGTTTGCAATATTTTCTTATTTCTCTTCTGGTTTATTTATTTATTGATTGATTTTTATTGTTTAAAATATTATATATTATGATGTGTCTTGGTGTAGTCCTCTTTGGATTCCTCTTGTTTGGGGTTCTCTGTGCTTCCTGGAATTGTAAGTCTATTTCTTTCACCAGGTAGGGGAAGTTTTCTGTCATTATTTTTTCAAATAGGTCTTCAATATCTTGCCATAATGTGACTGTTGATACACTTGAAGTTGTCCGAGAGGCTCCTTACACTATCCTCATATTTTTGGATTCTTTTTGCTCTTCTGGTTGGGTGTTTTTTGCTTCCTCATATTTCAAATTATTGATTTGATTCTCAGGATCCTCTACTCTACTGTTGAATCTATGTATATCATTTTTTATTTCAATGAGTGTATGCTTAATTTCTGACTGGTCCTTTTCTTTTCTTTTCTTTTTTGGCATTCTCACTAAGATCCTTAAAAGTTTCACTAACTCCCTTGGAGGTGTCTAGAAGATTCTTGAGCAACCTCATAACTGTGGTTTTGAACTCTATATCCAGTAGTTTGCTTTCCTCCATTTCTATCATTTGTAACATATTTGTCTCCACATTTTGGCTGCTTCCCCATGTTTGTTTCTGTGTATTGGGTAGAGCTTCTAAGTCTCCATGAGTTGATAGAGTGAACATGTGTAGTAGGTGTCCTATGGGGCCCAGTGGCTCAGCCTCCCCAATCACTTGAGGTGGACACTCTAGGTACACCCCTTTGTGGGCTGTGTGCACAGTCTTGTTATATTTGAACTTTGATTGCTGTTGGTGTCACTGGGAGGAATTGACCTCCAGGTTAATTGGTTGTGGGGACCAGCTGCAACTATAGTGGGAGCTGTGCAGGAGACACCTTTATGGAGCAGGACTTTCTTCAGTGGGGCTTTAGTGTTCACTGAGACTGCCTCTTGAGTCTGTCACTTATGGATGTGAAGAGTTGTAATCTGTTATGGTCTGACACTGACCACTGGGTACACTGGCTCTTGGGTCTCCAGGGAGGTGCAAAGTCAGCCACTGTCAGCGGCCATCCAGCAGGAGTTACAGAGAGGTATGCAGATTCCTCCTCTTTGTATCAGGTTTGGAAGTGCCCAGATGAGGCCCGGCTGTGAAGCAAGGCAGACTGGTGCTGGTGCCAGGTGTTGGGCCATTTATTGATAGGTGGCTCCCTGACCCAGCTGTAGCTTGTTTGACAGGTTTTACCCTGAGCAAGGACAGGCCATTTATATGCAAAACCCACTGCACACAGCATGGGTGGGGTTATAAATTGGATGGGGCGGGGTCTCAGTGAATCATTGGGTGGAGCAAACAGAAATGGCTTCCAGTCAGCCCTGTGACTGGGGAGGTCCAGCATGGGAACAATGACTGCTGCGAGCACCTCCATCTGGGAGAAAGCTGCCCCCGAGTTCCTGCCCAGATGCCAAATAGTCCAGTTCCACCTCGTATGTCTGGGTCCCCCAGAGCCTTGCCCAGCACTGGAGCTCAGAGGAGGTGGGAACTTGTAAGTTTACTAGTATGCGCTGGCCTTTTAAGAGGAGTAGCTGGGTCTCCAGCAGCCTCTGTGTCACTGAGCCCCAATCTGCACTGGTTTTTACAGCTCATAGTTCTTACTGCCCATAGGGACTGCATCTTTTCCCAGCTCTGAGATCCTGGGCTGGGCATCTGGTGTAGGGCTGGGACCCCTTGCTCCTCCAAGTGGCCTCTGCAGAGACAATCTCCCTCTGGGTTAAAAAAAAAGTGGTGCATGTGAGTGCCAGATCAACCTGTTCAGCGATTCCACACCTCCTACCAGTCTCAGTGTGCTTTCTTCTTTATTTCTCTAGTTGTAGGACTTTCATTCAGCCAGTTTTCTGGTGGTTCTGGATGATGTTTGTTCTGTATTTTAATTGTAATTTTTATGTGCTTGTTGGAGGCGGTGAGTACAGGCGGTTGCCTATACCGCCATCTTGGTTCTCCTGGGACTGGTATTTTAAAGGACATTTTTTCAGATCACCCCAACCCCCAATATACCCTACTCTTGTAGTCATTGAAATTGCACTCTAGATCACAATTCATTTGTGATATGCCTCTTGAGAAGCCACCATAAAAGATGCAGAAAATTTTATAATGTTTGAGATGATAAAGAATGTTTATTAAAGTCATCAGATAAACCATTCCCTTGGGAGACTGTCAAGAAGTAGGAAAGTAGGGAAGAATTGCATTTGGTAGCATATTGAGTCTCCAAATAGCCTGCCTCATTTCAAAGGAAGTGGAGTCCTGCAAAAAGTCTCAGGCAACTGAATATGGGCCCTGTGGAGTTCATTAACTTGTTTTTAACCAATGTGTAAATGTTGTAGATCCAAATAACAGCAGTTTGGGGAAGGTAAAGGAAGAAAGGCTGTCAGACCCAACTATTTATCACCATAGTAACATTGTGAAGAACTTATGGAACATTTACTCATGAGTTTGAATGTGTGTATATTGATAAGAAAATTGCTTATGAAGTCATCAAACTTTTATCCTTAAGAGAAAACACCAGAAAACAAGACCACAAATGACACAACATCCTAGTTAGAGCCCAGATGGCTGCATAAAATAAATAGCCATTTCCTTGATGGAAGCATAGGCAATTTGGCTGTGTAAAGCTGAATTCCAGCAGAGATCCTTGAAACAGATGTTGATATTGCTTGTACATCAAAACTTTCTAAAAGAGCAAGATGTGCAGGTACTGTGAAAAACAAATAACTGGTATCTTCAAATTCTTATGTTAGTGTCACAGGGAGATAATGCTATCCAAAAGGGAGGTTGTTTTGAGATACCCTCAATAGAACACAAAAACTAAGTAAGATGGGATTTTCCTGTAGTTTCATTACAGACTGGTAACATCTCCCAAATCTCCATGTTGTGTTCATTTTGATCTTTCCAATTCTACCTCCCTGTGTAGTTCTGCCTTGCTAAAGTCATGTCAGAGAATACTACATCAGCTATTCCTTTGGGGAAGATAAAGGGAGTGTAGGAAGGAGAGTGAAATTCTCTCATCTCAGGAGTAGTTGCCTATGTGAGAATGGTTAGGACTCTGATAGATGGAGGTAGTTGAGGAAAAGCCTTACAGGTAGAGGGAATGACAAAGCAAAGATCAGAGGTGAAAAGGAGTGTGATGTGTCTATGGGATGGTGATCAGAGAAATATGATAGAATGTTGGGTTTATAGAGAGGACTGGGAGGTTACAAAGAAGACTGGGAAGATGGCATGAAAAATAAAGATTGGCAAAATATAAATTTAAAATTATTTTTTAAAGAAATCTTATACTACTAGTGATAATTTACTTAGAATTTGCCATCTGATATCTCATTGGGAAGAAGTACTGAATTCCAGTAACTTCAAAAATTTTATTTTTAGAATAGGAGTAAGTATCAAGAATTTTATTTTATTTTATTATTTTTTAAATATTTTATTGATTTTTTACAGAGAGGAAGGGAGAGGGATAGAGAGTTAGAAATATCGATAAGAGAGAAACATCGATCAGCTGCCTCCTGTAAACCACGCACTGGGGATGTGCCCGCAACCAAGGTACATGCCCTTGACCAGAATCAAACGGGGGACCCTTCAGTCTGCAGGCTGGCTCTGTCCACTGAGCCAAACCGGTTAGGGCAGTAACAAGAATTTTAAAAGTAAGGTGTATTTAGAATAAATCAGTTATCATAGTAACATTTTTTACAAAAAGAGAAAAAATCATGTCTTTTTTTAAAAAAATATATTTTATTGATTTTCTACAGAGAGGAAGGGAGAGAGAGATAGAGAGTTAGAAACATTGATGAGAGAGAAACATCGATCAGCTGCCTCCTGCACATCTCCTACTGGGGATGTGCCCGCAACCCAGGTACATGCCCTTGACCGGAATCGAACCTGGGACCTTTCAGTCCGCAGGCCGACACTCTATCCACTGAGCCAAACCGGTTTTGGCCATATGTCTTTTTATATCTGTCCTGTGAAATATCCATCATCAGCAATGAAAAATATGTCACTAAAGATGCCTCATATATTAAAGGAATATAATAAATTATTATGAATTATTTGTCAACAAATTAGAAAATATATATAAAATGGACGTATTCCTGGCAAATATAACATACCGAACTCACTTGATAGGTAGAAACCAAGAAATTCAATCACTAAACAGGATTATTCCCATAAAGGAAATGCCAGCCCCAGATGGTTTCACTGGCAATTTCTACTAAATATTCAAGCAAGAAAAAAAACATCAAATTTTGCACAAAGTCTTCTAGAAAACAGAAAATGAATGAGCATTCCTGACATTTTTCATGAGGCCAGTGTAATTATAATACATTAAGATAAAGGAAAAAAAAATAAGGTAAAGAAAAAACAAAAGACATTCTTTCATTATAATAGATGCAAAAACCCTAACTAAATATTAGCAAATATAATTCAGCAATATCCTATCTAATAAAGAGGTACTATGCAAAGTGACCATCACTCCAACACAAAAGATGGCCGCCCCCATGTGGTCAAAGATGGCTGCCACCATGTGGACACAAGATGGCCAGCAGGGAAGGGCAGTTGGGAGGGACCAGGCCTGAAAGGGAGGGCAGTTGAGGACAATCAGGTCTGCAGGGGAGAGCAGTTGGAGGTGACCAGGTCAGCAGGGGAGGGCACTTAGGGGTGACCAGGCCTGCAGGGGAGGGCAGTTGGGGGTGATCGGGCTGGCAGGGGAGAAGTTAGGCGTCAATCAGGCTGGCAGGAGAGTGGTTAGGGGGTGATCAGGCTGGCAGGAGAGTGGTTAGGGGGTGATCAGGCTGGCAGGCAGAAGTGGTTAGGGGCAATCAGGCAGGCAGTCAGGCGAGTGGTTGGGAGCCAGCAGTCCTAGATTATGAGAGGGATGTCTGACTGCCCGTTTAGGCACAATCCCATGGGGGGGGTCCCAGATTGAAGAGGGTGCAGGCTGGGCTGAGGGACACCCCCCTGTGCACGAATTTCATGCACCGGGCCTCTAGTGTAAATCTAAGTAGGATAAATCATCATGACAAAGTAGGTTGTATCCCAAGATTATAAGATTACTTTAGCATTACAAAGCCAAACAATGTAATTCACTACATAAACAAATTAAAGGAGAAAAACAATATGACCATTTCAATATATGCAGATAAATCATGTGATAAAATTCCACATAATTTCATGATAAAATTTTTAGCAAACTAAGAATACAAGAAAATACTTTAATCTAAAAAGAGGTATTTATTAAAGTCATGTAGTAGAAGTAGAGATGCTAAGAATGATAGTGTAAGGACCTCCATAAATCTGCTTATTCATAAAAGCAATGAAGCTGGTGTCAAAAGTATTTAAAAATCAACTTTTCTAGAACCCTGGATATTAATTAAAGGCTTAAAACAATTTTAGGAGTATTTATTCAAGAAAAACTGCTGAATCTCAGTAGGACCATCAAAGTCTGTGGCTTTTAAACTTGTCTTATTCCCACCTATCTCTCCATAGCTCCACAATAGCCTGGAAAGACAGTAGTAGCCTCATAACTATTAGAATCTTATAGCCACTGGAGGGGCACATGGGTTTTGTAGCTCCTCAAAAGGTCCCAACTCTGAGAACTGTCACTATTTGACCTGTCTGGAAAGTTCCTAGAAAAGACCTATTCACAGGGCCTGTCATTATTTGACCTGACTCAGAGCTTACCCTTTTGGAAAAGCCTTAACCTCAGAACATTTCTAGAAAAATTCAGTGAGAATTATTTAACCTAACAGCTGCACAAGTCTGTGATATCAGTTAAGGCAAATAAGAACATATCCCAAAACATTCAGATGTAGGCAAAAATACGTTTTCAATTGTGAGTACAAAAACACAGAGTTTATTCTTGTGTTACTATTTATTAATTGCATTATTTTTATACGATCAACTGTAAACCAACTTTTACCAATCCCTGTAAATGGAAGATCTAGGACAGTGATGGTGAACCTTTTGAGCTCGGCATGTCAGCATTTTGAAAAACCCTAACTTAACTCTGGTGCCGTCACATATAGAAATGTTTTGATATTTGCAACCATAGTAAAACAAAGACTTATATTTTTGATATTTATTTTATATATCTAAATGCCATTTAACAAAGAAAAATCAACCAAAAGAATGAGTTCGCGTGTCACCTCTGACACGCGTATCATAGGTTCGCCATCACTGATCTAGGAAGTACATATCAACAGGGGGCTTTTATGTCAGCCTTTTGATGGCAAATCTTTGCTGGTAAATATTTCTTCAGACCACCCAGTGTGGCAGAGAGTTGACACAACATTTTGAAATTTTTTGTTCATTGCAATCATCTGGATTGCGAGATGAGAAAATGTTTACAGAATTAATAGATTAAAAAAGCAGGGAGTATGGTAATGACATGAGAAAGAGATATTTTATTCTTCCAGACCAATCTGAAAAATAAATTGTATTTTCACTGAATGTTTTGACTGAATGAACACCTAAAGACTCTTTTCTTTATTGTCTAAAGCTTTACATATGTCTCCTTTTCCCCCAATTGACCCCCCTACCAGCCATTCCCACCCTGGGAAAGCCCCCACTGCCCCAGTACCTGTGTTCATTGTTTATGCTAATATGCATGCATACAAGTCCTTTGGTAGTTCTCTAATCCCCCTTCCCCTGCCATTTGTCTCTGGATCTATTCTTGTTCATCAAATTATGTTGATCATTAAATCCCACATATGAGTAAGATCATGTAATATTTATCTTTCTCTGACTGGCTTATTTTGCTTAGCATAATGCTCTCTAGTTCCATCCATGCTGTTGCAAATGGTAAAAGTTCCTTCCTTTTTATAGTGGATTAGTATCCCATTGTGTAGATGTACCACAGTTATTTAATCCACTCATCTGCTGATGGGCACTTAGGTTGTTTCCAAATCTTAGCTATTGTAAATTGTGCAGCTATGAACATAAGGGTGCATATATCCTTTCTGATTGGTGTTTCTGATTTCTTGGGATAATAGTTCTAGAAGTGGGATCACTGGGTCAAATGGAAGTTCCATTTTTAACTTTTTGAGGAAACTCCATACTGTCTTCCACAGTGGCTGCACCAGTCTGCATTCCAACAAGCAGTGCACGAGGGTTCCATTTTTTCCGCATCCTCACCAGCACTTGTCATTTGTTGATTTGTTGATGATAGTCATTCTGACAGGTGTATCATTATCATTTTGATTTGTGTTTAAGGTTATTATTGACTAGAGGCCCGTTGCACGAAGATTCACGCAATAGGCCTTCCTTCCCCTGGCTGCTGGCACCAGTTTTCCTCTGGCACCTGGGACCCAGGCCTTTGCTCCAGCCACAGCAGCAAGGCTTGGTTTCTCTGCTCCGGCCGCAGCAGTGAGGCTTGGATTCTCATCTCTGGCTGCAGCAGTGAGGCTTGGCTTCTCCCCTTGGGCCACAGCAGCAAGGCTTGGCTTCTCCGCTTGGGCTGCAGCAGTGAGGCTTGGCTTCTCTGCTCTGGCCGCAGTGAGGTTTGTCTTCTCCACTCCAGCTGCAGTGGAGAAGCCAAGCCTCTTCAGTCTTCAGTTGTCTTCAGCCGTCTTCAGTCTTCACTCTGTGCCCGCATATGCAAATTAACTGACATCTTTGTTGGGTTAATTTGCATACTCATCCTGATTGGCTGGTGTGTGTAGCAGAGTGACACCAATTTGCATGTTTCTCTTTTATTAGTGTAGATTGGTACTTGTTTGTAGCCATTTTTATTCTTTATGCCTGGGTTCCTTCTTCCTTTTCTATTTCTTCTTTTTTTGTAACAGTCCCTTTAGTATTTCTTGCATTGCAGGATTTGTAGCAATAAACTCCCTTAGCCTTTTTTGTCTGTGAAGTTGCTGATTTCCCCTTCAATTTTGAAGATAGCCTTGCTGGATAGAGTATTCTTGGAATCAGTCCCTTGCTTTGCATCACTTTGTATACTTAATTCCCTTCCCCTCTGGCCTGACAGTTTTTGTTGAAAAATCATTTGATAATCTAATGGGAGATCCTTTGTATGTAAGTCTTTGTTTTTCTCTTTCAGCCTTTAAGATTCTCTCTTTGTTGTTAACTTTTGCCATTGTAATTATGACATGTCTTGGTGTGGGTCTTTTTGGTTTGATCTTGTTTGGGACGACTCTTTGTTGTGTGACTTCTTTCTTCCCCAAATCAACAACTTATGTTACTTCATTTCATGTTGTCCCAAAGCTCCCTTAGGCTCTCCTCCTACTTTCTAATTTTTTTCCCCAAGTGCTGTTCATATTGGACATGTGTTTCTACCCTATCTCCTAACTTACTAATTCTGTCCCCTGCCTCTTCTAGTCTACTGTTAAAAGCTTCCATTGTATTTTTTTATTGTAACTATATCATTTTTTTCTTCTTGATTCTTACATAAGTTGTTGATTTTTTCATCTGTCTGGTTTATAAACTGTATGACCCTTATTCTGAATTCTTTTTCTGACATATTGCATGCCTC
>NW_005363283.1:1749549-1751534 GCF_000412655.1 Myotis brandtii
CACCAAAGGAATGTCGAGTCGTGCAGGGGCTGCTCCTTGGGTGGCAGTGGCTCCTCGTGCTGTGGTTGCTCCTCGGGAAGTCATGGTAGTAGCTGCTTCTCAGTTGGCAGCAGCTCCTCTGATAGGTGCTGTTCTCAGCAGTGGTGGCTCCTCTGTCTGGTGGGGGCAGGCTGCTCACACAGCTGCTGCTCCTTGGATGGGGTTGGGCTGATCACGAGGCTGCCGCTCCTCAGATGGGGACAGGCTGCATGTGGCTGCTACTCCTTGGAGGGGGGCAGGCTGCTCGTGTGGCTGCTGCTCCTTGGATGGGGGCTGGCTGTGTGCTGCTGTTGTTCCTCTGATGTGGTGGGCTGCTCGTGAGGCTGCTGCTCCTTGGACAGGGGCAGGTTGCTCGCGTGGCTGCTGTTCCTCAGACGGGAGTGAGCTGCATGTATGGCTGCTGCTCCTCAGATGGGGGCGGGCCACTCACCCGGCTGCTACTCGTCAGATGGGTGTGGGATGTGTGTGGCTGCTGCTCCTCAGAATGGTGCAGGCTGCACATGGCTGCCGCTCCTCAGACATGGGTGGTCTGCTCGTGTGGCTGCTGCTCCTCGGACCAGGGCAGGCTGCTCCTTTAATGGGGGTGGGCTTCTTGCGGAGCTGCTGTTCCTTGGATGGGGGAAGGCTGCTCACATAGCTGCTGCTCCTCGAATGGGGGAAAGTTGCTCATGAGGCTGCTGCTCCTTGGATAGGGACAGGTTGCTTGCGGGCTGTGTGCAGCTGCTACTCTTCGGACAGGGGCAGGCTGCACGGGGCTGCTGCTCTTCAGTTGTGGGCAGGCTGCTTGTGTGGCTGCTGCTCCTTGGACAGGGGAAAGCCACATGATGCTGCTTTTCTTTGGCCTTGGGCAGGCTGCTCGTGGGGCTGCTGCTCCTTGGACAGGGCAGGCTGCTCACATGTCTGCTGCTCACAGGTCACAGTGACCTGGGCTAAAGCATTGGCCAGTCAGAGGGGAGCGTGCTTTGGAATTCACAGGAGCCTGAGCCCAGGGTAGCTGGAGACTTGGTGACCATGGGACCACAGCCGAGGTAGCAGGTCCCTGGCAGGGGTGGCTGTAGAATCCCAGGTGTTATCTGAGGGAATGCTGGGTGAAGGTGAGGCTGGGCTCCCAGTTACAGCAGCTCTCCCCTTCAAAAAGACGAGTCCTCTGAAGAAGAGCTGGCCTCCCAGTACTGTTTGCAGTGGTAGCAGAGGCTGCCTAGTTAAGTGAGCCCAGTTAGCCTGCCCCCGAAGGTCCTGCAGGATCTAACTGTGACACACACACACACACACACACACACACACACACACACACACCCATACAACCACGCACTCCTCTTTTGCTCCCTTTCTCACTCACGCTCTCTCCCTCACTGCTGCCTTCTTTCTGTCTCTGTAGTTAGAGCTGGGGTGTTATTGACCCATTCGTGGATGAAGTTTCCTCTCCAGGTGTCTGTTTATGTGCCTCACTCTCTAGTACATTGGCCAGACAAGATAAAATTCACCTCAACAAGACACGACACAAAGGAAATAAAACACGAATATACTCACGACACCGATTAGGGGAGAGTAAAGAGAGCACAAATGATATCGAAGAAAGAAAAAAAAGATAAGAGAGAAAAGAAAAAGTAAGAAAAAGTAGAATATATATATATATATTAGAGACCCGGTGCACAAAAATTTGTGCACTCGGGGGGGAGGGGGGTCCCCCAGCCCGTCCTGTGCCCTCTCGCAGTCTGGGACCCCTCGGGAGATAACGACCTGCTGGCTTAGGCCTGCTCCCAGGTGGCAGAGGGCACGCCCAATCCCTAGGTGCAGCCCCTGGTCAGGCTCAGAGCAGGGCCGATAGGGGAGTTGGGGCGCTGCCTCGTCATGCACAGAGCAGGACGGATCGGGAGATTGCGATGCCACCCTCAGTCACGCTCAGGGTAGGGCCGATTGGGGGGTTGGGGCACCGCCCCCTGTCA
>NW_005363283.1:1753048-1760398 GCF_000412655.1 Myotis brandtii
CTTCAGTGCATGGCTGCCAGCCGCCATCTTGGCTGACAGTTAATTTGCATAAGGATATGCTCATTAGCCAATGGGAAGGGTAGCGGTCGTACGCTAATTACCATGTTTCTCTTTTATTAGTGTAGATATATGGAGAAAACACCACAGAACAAACAGATAAACCAAAAAAAGACAAACGCCAAACACCCAGCAAAGTACGTGGGGGAAGAATCTATAGAGGCTGAACTTACATACAGAAAATAAGGTTAAGAATTGGATGAATATGGGGAGGTCCCCAATTCAGTATAGATGAAGTAGAAAGGGGATGAGTGGATAAGAAGAAAGAGAATGAGAAGAAAATAATAACAAATTTACAAAAAAATGATTTAACATGGTATACAAAATAGGAAATTAAAATGAAATAAAATAGAATGATGGAAAAATATTGGGGAAAGAAATAGAAAATAAAGCAACAAACAAAAAAAGGAAAATAAATAAAAAAGCATAAAAAAAGAGAGATAGCAAAATAATAATGAAAAAATAAAAATGAAAAAGTGAAGTGTTCCTTTGGCTGGCTTAAGATCCCAGTCTTCTGTACTGTACTCTTTCTCAGTTTCCTGTTGCTGGGACTGAAGGCCTCTCTTTAGGCCAGTCACTGTGGACTCTCAGGGACTATTCAGATTTTTTTAAAATTCTTTGTACCATTCAGGGTGTATTCTGGGTGTGGCTGTATTGGTTGCCTGGAGACTGGAGGGAGGGGCTATCTCTTCAGGAGAAAATGGCTGCCCAGGTCCCAGACTCAGGTATGACTCAGCACCAGACTTGCTGCCACTTCTGGACCCTTGCCTCTCCCCAGTCTCTCCCCAAACTCCACAAGTTTGCACCTTCTCCTGCACCTCAGCCACGGGTAAGTGTCCATATCCGAAAGGTCCTACGAACTAGGTTCAGTGAAGAAAAACACAGGCCAAAGAGGGGAGAAAAGACTGCGCCTCTGCGAGCTCCTCTCCTGCCAGCACTGTGTGGTCTGTTCAGCCCTTCAGGCTGCCTCCTATGGGATCAGTCTTTCGTGACTGTGGACCCAGATCTAGAATCCTCTGCCACCAGCAGTCCTGCGGACCTTCTTTCTACAGTCAGATGCTGTGCCCGTCCCAAGGGATGCGGCTCGGTGCCGTGCGGTTTCCCTCTGACCCTTTGGGCTCAGAGGTCTGGCAGACTCAACTGCCCAGATCCTTGATTTTACCTTTCTCCAGTGGTCCTCTGCCCTTCCTGGCTGCAAATTGAATCACCAGCTGAGTCTCCTTCGCCAATTCAGGGTGGGTGTTATTCGTTTCAGCTGCTCATTCTATCTCCTCCAGAACAAGGCTCAGGACACGTCTGTCTATTCCGCCGCCATTTTGTCTCCTATCATATTTATTCTTTATGAATTCAATCATCATGAAGCATATCCAGAGCCAGGATGTGCTTTTGTCTGATAAACATAATTAATCCTACAAATGAACAATCATTAATTAGATGAAAAAACATTCCTCTTGCCTATTTCCCGATTCTAGACTTAAAGTCATTCTGTGAATTTAAGAAATGTTTAATAAACACCAGCAATGAGCTGGAGTCAGATCATACCTTCCAGAAAGAACTGATTGTCCATTTTTCTTCCTAGCTTTGCCTTCAGTGACATAAGTTTGGTAATGTGAAATCAGTCATTTACACTAGAAATCAGCAAACACTACACATTAGGACTTTTTTTTCTTGGGAATTCAGTTGTTCAACATTTATCAGTTCACTACTGGGTGCCTACCAGTGGGTATTGTATAGACTATGGGAGATGAGACACAATCCTGCTCCCCGGGACTTCAAAGTCTAAAAGTCACAAGCTCCTTTTGGAGTTCACACCTCTTCTGTCAGCATTTATCTTCAGCAGTCCCACCTAGCCTGCCTTTTCTTTCCTTTCCCTCTTCTCAGCCCTTCCTCTTTGCCTTTAGAAACTCCAATTTCATTATTAAGCAGTTTCATTATAATCTTAGTACTTTCTCTAGCAACCTCTAACATCTTGCCTTGATTGAAGATTGTATTTCTAAGAGTATCCTTTTCTTTGCAACTCTCTCAAGTGGAACCCAGGCTCCTATGCCTCCAGGCTCTAATGGGTCTCAAGAAGTGACTGCCATTCTGTTTGCTTTCCATGACTACTTCCAGGCCATTATTACCTCATTTTTTATTCAAGTGCCCCTCTTCCAATACTATTCAGTTAGACTATTTCCCTTTCATTAATCCAAAAAGGGAACACAGTAGGAGGAGTAGGTTTGGGAGGGAAGATTTTGATATGAGAGGTAATGGTGGGACATGCAGGTGGACAGATGTCTAGCCAGATATCGGAAATGCAGCAAATAAGGATCTTTTTAAGCAAGGAATTCTGTGGGCTTTTCCTGGAATCACTATGGAAGATTCATTTTCTCTTCTACCTCTTTTACCTACAGTCCTGGTTAAGGAAAAGATGATGGCTTACCAAAGATAAAGCAAGAGTTTGTTTCATCTTACAAATTATAAATTTAAAATGAATTTGTTCAGTGTAGTTATAGTAATATATATTTCATTTTCACTCTTCAAAAATTGAGGGACCCACCTGTGTGGCATACAGTGGTAGTTCACAAATCAGACTGCCTTTCAGAATCATGTAGGGCATGTATAGCATATTCACATGCTTGACAACAGAATATCCTCAATATTCTCAAATGTTCAATTAACCAGAAAAATCCCTTTCTGACCATTCTAATTAATTAAAGTATACTATAATGCATGGTCCCAATGCAATAAAATAAAAGGTTGTACCTTGACAACCTGATCTTTCTGTTTCAGTACAAATAAATGGGAAGGAAGAGAGAAAGAATTCATAACCTCCACTGGAATCTCCATTTCTACATGTACAAGCCCATTTCTGAGAATGCATACTCCAGTCTGGTACAGGTAGTTTAAAAAATTTAATTGAATTTATTAGGGTGACATTGGTTAATAAAATGATATAGATTTTAGCTGTATACTTCTATAATACATCATCTGTATATTGTATTATGTATTCACCACCCAAAGTCAAATCTCATTCCATCACTATTATCCATCCTTTGCCATCTTCTACCTACCCCCACCTCCTTCGCCCTGTGGCAATTACCATACTGTTACATGTGTATATGAATTTTTGTCCTTTTCTGTTTAATCCTGTCACCTCTTTCACCCAGCCCCCAACCCTCCTCCGTTCTGACAGCTGTCAGTCAGCAACTCACCATTTTGTCCCCTGGAACACACTGGTTGACATTGGAACACGAGGAACTTTTTACAAATTTCGTAGGGGAAAGAAATCCTCACTGAACAGCTTTATTTTCTCCCTTCCTACCAATTACTGTCTAAATGCTCTCAAATTCTGAAAGAGCAAGGCAAGAACATGATACAGTTATCAGTCCAAGTACTTTCAATGCATTCTTCTGTCACCAAAGTGGTTTTTATTGTGTTTTTTTTTTTTAACAGCAATCCAGATTTTATAAAGTGTGTGCTATATTAGTAATAGACCAGGTTGATGAGTTACCTTGCTACCAATCAATTTACTGAGCAATCATCATTACAAACAACTTGATCTTTACTGTGACAGCTTGTGATAGTGCTGGAAGAACTTCTATGATTAATTTGCAATCAGTTTGCAATCCACATACATCAAACAGATAGTGCATGTAGTAACATTTGCCACAGCTAATGCAAAAGTGAAGGCAGAAAAGCAGCTTTATTATGATGTGAGAATGTGCCTTCCTACAGAAAAATAAGGATTTGAAGTGCATTCATCTATCTAACTTACATATAATTCTTCATAAATATTTTGGGTTATACATGTCATTCAGCCTTATCTCATGGATATTTAGTATCCTAAATGACATTGATTCCATTTTACAGGTATAAAAATTAAGGCATAGAAAAAGTTTGTCAATATCCTGTAAATAAATAGTGTACAAATTTCACATTCCTGATTCTAAGCTAGCTTATGAGTGGTATTAATGATGTGATAGAAATATAAAACTAGACAACGGTAGAGAACTATTGTAGGAAACCTGGAAACATTTTATTTTTCAAAAATATATTAGGATAAGATGCAGTATAAAATAGTGGTTAAAAGTATGACATCTAGCATGACCTGCCTGGGTTCTGATTTTGGCTCCAACATTTCTTAGTTATGTGTTATTCAACAAGTAATTTAATTTCTATGTGCCTTAGTTTCATCATCTATAACAATATGGATGATGGTGTTAATGATAGTATATGCATTATTGGATTATTAGGAACATTAAACAGTCAATATTTAAGGTGCTGTGGGAGAGAGAGAGAAGGGCGGGGGAGAGAAAGATTTTGAAGATCCCCTAATTCTTTCTCTGGATAAGTGTCTGCTGATTGAGTTTTGTAGCATGTATAAAATGACTGTGTTGATGTATTTGTCTTGTTCCATCCAGAATATATGGCCATTCTCATTTCTATGTAGTCTTCCTTCATTTACGTCTTCAAGATTATTAAGTTCCTTCCTAGGCTTTCTTGCTTCAAATTAAGTAATTACAGACCTTTTCATCTTTCATTGTAGTTCATATTTTCCTGTACCTTAATCACCTCTTTCCTGTGCCTTTAATTCATTCTTAGAAAATATTTTGCCCACTGAGTATGACTCTGGATGTTATTTATAATGGAATAATGGTCTCATAAAATTTTAAAGGCCCATGAGAGACTATCTAAGGCAGTATTTCTCAAAATGTGTCATGCATCAGAATCACCTGCAGCTCTTGTTACAAATAAGGATGCTTTGGATATACCCAGAAGAGTCTAATTCAATAGTTTTGTTGGGGGCTCTGACAGCTGTATTTTTCAAATCTTACAGGTGATTCTGAAGTAGTAGGGTTGGGATCCACTGTACTAAGGCATATGCTTTATTGTAGACAGAACCAGCTAGATCTACTGGGGTCAAATACTCAAGATGCTCCTCCTTGGGAAGCTGGAGCTTAATGCAATCAAGTGTTACAGGCCTGTGTTCTCAAGGGACTCTGTGATTATTATTGTCATTATTAACAATATTTAAAATTGAATGATAAATAGTTAATACTTATGTAACACTTACTATGTACTAGGTAATATTCTAAGGTATATATATAGTCAAGATGATAAGGATTTTGGCTCCCTCCTCTAGAAATTGTGTGATCCTAAAGACAAAACAGGTCCACTCTTTCTGTAGTTCTTTGTGTACTTAGGAGACTAAGAATATTGTTCTCTTGGGCAGAGTTTTAGATTGCCATTGCTCTGTGCATGGAGCTGCATTTGGGACTGGATAGGATTCTACAGAGTAAAAAGGGAAAAAAACATTTCTTTAGGATACAGGCATTTCTCGTCCTCCAATAAAAATAATATAATAAACACAGATAATATTAATAAGAAATAAAATAGATAAATAGATGTGTAGAATACCATATAATAAATAATTGGCCAAATTGTAGTAAAAAAGGAAAGGAAATAAACCAATGGGGGGGGGATGAACAAATAAGATGGCAAAGGCTATGACTATAAGTGATGATTAAGATGGGCTCCTTTGCAGAAACACATGTTATTATGGGGATAGGGTACACCTCTTGCTACTCGAAGTATAATCTGCAGACTAGCCACATTGGTCTTACCTGAGAGCTTGTTAAAATGCAGAATGTCAGACACCATTCTAGACCTACTGACTCAGCATATGCATTTTAACAAGCTCAGCAGATGATTTGTTCTTACATTAGAAGTACTGGGATAGAAAAAATATTTAAAGTATTATGTTGGCTGCTCCATTTTTGTGTTTTCTCTGAGGAACTCCCTTTTTCTTGGGGGATGAACCTCTTGAATGGAGAATATGGAGACAAAACTTGGAAAAAGCATGGAAGCTTATTACTGTCTCCTTATCTTGTCCGGAAAGTGAAAGAAACACTAAGCAATGGCCTAATCCTTTCTATTTACATTAATCTAAATGTTATAAATAAGAACACAAAGATCATAATTATTCTCATTTTCCACAAGTATCTAAAGTCAAGGCTTTATGAGTGTGACAGTTACTTGATTGGCTTCAAATTGCTGTGGAAGGTTAAGTGAGGTAGGTAGAGAATCATTCTGACATGACAGGTATTAAGACTGAATGAACACCTGTGTGATGGTGTGAGAGCCTAGAGAACTAGATGTAATTAAAAACCTGAATCTACGTTTTGTAATACAACTTTACAATAAAGGCCCTGTTCTAGAGTAGTTTTTAGTACATATAGGGACATTGTCTTATAGTAAAAGGCACCAATGAATCCTTTTATTTTTATACAATATACTATTGGCAAGTGGAATCTGTATGGCTTTCTCATAATGTAATTGAATGAAAATACCAGTTGCTCAGTTTAGGTTTTGACTGTGGTTAGGCATATATTTTCCTTATAAAGAGGTATTAGCAGTCAAAAAATTCAGGGGGTTATCACCCCGTAGTGGTGAGAATGGAGTAGTACTTCCAAATGTAATACTGTTTTGAAAGGCTTCCAATGACTAAAGAATACCATGAAAAATAAAAAAATACCATGAAACATAATTTATGTATATAAGTCCATTATCATATTGACAGAGTTCCTAAGCAGCTTCTGAAAATAATAGCTAAACTTTGGATTCTCAATAAAATTATACATTTTATTGATAGTCTTGCTAAATATGTGACTTCCAGCTACTCAGCTAAGGCTAGAGTTTCTTAAGAGTAAATTGGGGAATGTTGAATCCAGATTCAGCTTACCCGAGGCTTTACAATCATGTTTTCTGAGAGTTATGACCCATGGATAAGTGACCTTATTTGATTACAGCTCCCTGAAAGAATTGAGGAATTATATATTTATATCTGCAAAAACCTACCAATCAACCAATCTACCAACCTTCCAATCATCCAGCCAATTTACCCAAATATCAACCAACCAACCTAATTAATTGAATTCCACAAACAAATTCTTAAGCTCTTTCTACCAGATACTGTGCCAGTTAAGGATAGTATACAATTCAATAAGGTAAGGTCCCTGGTCTTGAGAAAGAGATAAATTTAAAGAAATAATCCTAATATCTATCTATATAAAAAGCCAGTGATTGGAATGCTGTAACGACCAGAATGACTGGTCGCTATGACACCCACTGCGGCCAGCGAACTGGCCTGATCAGGGGGCGGGTCTGGTGGCCAACCACCCATGCTCCCCCAGCCAGCTCCACCCCTGATCAGCATCTCTCACCCCAATCAAGGGCGGGGCAACTGGCCAACCCCCAATGGCCCTTCCCCCAGGCCGGCCCACCCCTGCTCACACCCCCCACCCCAATAGG
>NW_005363283.1:1760888-1762919 GCF_000412655.1 Myotis brandtii
TGGCCCATTGCCCACAGCCCCTTCCCATGGCTGGCCTCACTCCCGATCACTCCCACCAGCCCATTGGCCCATGGCACTTCCCTCCAGCCAGCTCCATCCCCAATCGCACCCCCCCCCACTCCAATCAGGGGTGGGGCTGGCCATCCAACCTCCCATGGCCTCTCCCCTGGCCACTGACCCCTGATCAGCTCCCCCCACTCCATTTGGGGGTGAGACCAGCCGGCCCACCACCCACAGCCCCTCCCCATGACCAGTCCTGCCCCCAATCGCCCCCTTTACCCCAATTGGGGGTGAGGCCTGTCGGCCAATCGCTGTAACCCCTGTCCCCAGCCAACCCAGCCCTGATCGGGCCCCAATCGGTGCAGGCTGGCAGGCCAACCTCCTGCCATCTCCTTCTCCCAACAGGCCCAGCCCCAATAAGCCCCGATTGGGGCTGGGCCAGCTGGACCCCACCTGTGCATGAATTCATGCACTGGGACTCTAGTTATATTATAAATGATAAAACTTCTTTGTTTTCTGCCTATAAATAAGGGTGAGATAAGGGGAAAGCTCTAGGTAAGATATAGATCACATTTCAACCTTTTTTTAAAAAAGAATTATTCCAAATGGTGAGATAAACCTCTCAAGACCTAGGTGACAGCATGAGCAGATTATAGAGGCATCAAAGCTCATGGTTTGTTTAGAGAGCAGTGAGGATTGAAGATAGCATGGATGTGGGGGAAATCATGTCACATAAGTGCCATCTTCCACATGACTAAATATGTTAATATGATCTCATATTGCAGCTTCTCTATAGATGGATTTCTCTAGCAATCAAACAGGCTTGAAAAATTGTCATTTCCCACATGGAAGAATTTAGAACCCTACTATATCATCTCTTTTTCTGCATATTGAGGAGTTTGGGTAGATCATATCTAAGGGTACTTCCAGCCCTGACATTTTTAGTTTCCATGTTTATGTCTGAGAGGTAGACAATTAGATAGAAATGTTTAAACCTTAAAGGAAGGAGCTCTATCTCACACTGAAATGTATCACTAGACATTTGAATATGTTTTAAATTTCTATGTCTCAGTTCTAAAATATTAATTTGAACTCTGAAAATTCTTAACTTTGATAAAGATGCTAAGACATATGTATTGTTAACTTTTGTGTTTAATTTTTATGATTTACAGAATAATTTGTAATGAAAATACATTTAACGTCTGTCTTTGTTTTATATGGCTTTGTGCGATTTGCATGAGACCTCTTAGCTGCATGGAGATTAAAAATAAGAAAGAACTCAAGGCCTTGGAACAAAGAACTATTATTATATTTCAACAAAATTGATTTATCATAGCCAGTGGCCAAGCATCTCCAGACATATTGGCCAAGAGAAAGTTTACCTGAGATACCTTTCACTTTCTCTTTTCTATATCATTGTCCTTTTTATTATCCCTTCCCATATAGTTATCAGGAGAGAGAAGATATTTTGGCAAGGAATTCATTGACATTTCTTGATTATCATTACATGGATAACCAACCACTTATTCCACTTTCTTACATGTTGAGCCCTGAGTAGGCCTATCTGCTTGTAAGACAGTCAGATGTCTTTACAAAGATACCTTTCTTTTAAAAAAATATTTATTGTTCAGATTATTACAGATGTTCCTCTTTTTTCCCCCATAGCTCCCCTCCACCCGGTTCCCACCCCACTGACCTCATCCATAGGTGTAAGCTCTTTGTCCAATCTCTTCCCGCACCCCCACAACCCCTTCCCCCTGAGAATTGTCAGTCTGCTCCCTTTCCATGCCCCTGATTCTATTACATTCACCAGTCTGTCCTGTTCATTAGGTTTTTTATTCATTTGATTTTTAGGTTCACTTGTTGATAGATATGTATTTGTTGTCACTTTCTTGTTCATAATTTTTTATCTTTACTTTCTCTTCTTCTTCTTCTTAGAGAATACCCTTCGGCATTTCATATAATACTGGTTTGGTGGTGATGAACTCCTTTAGCTTTTTCTTATCTGTGAAGCTCTTTATCTGACCTTCA
>NW_005363283.1:1763488-1769152 GCF_000412655.1 Myotis brandtii
TGTTTCTTTGTCTCCGCATTTTGGCTGCTTCCCTGTGTTTGTTTCTATGTATTGGGTAGCTGCTAAGTCTCCTTGAGTTGATAGAGTGGCCTTGTGTGGTAGGTGTCCTATAGGGCCCAGTGTCTCAGTCTCCCCAGTCACCTGAGGTGGATGCTCTTGGTGCACACCTTTGTGTGCTGTTTGCACAGTCTTGTTGTAGTTAACCCTTGATTGCTGTTGGTATCACTGGGAGGAATTGACGTCCAGGCCAATTGGCTGTGATGACCAGCTGTGTCTACACTGGAAGATCTGTTGCGCAGGAGACACCCTTATGGGGCAGGACTTGCTTCAGTAGGGCTTTGGTGCTCACTGAGTCTGCCCCTTGAGTGTGTCTCTTATGGATGTGAAGAGTTGTAATCTGGTATGGTCTCACTCTGACCACTGGGTACACTGGCTCTTGGATCTCCAAGGAAGTGCAAGGTCAGCCACTGTCTGGGGCCACCCAGCAGGAGCTACAGAGACATCTGCAGATTCATCCTCTCTCTATGGGGTTTGGAAGTTCCCAGAGGAGGCTCAGCTGTGAAGAATGGCAGGCTGCTGCTGGTGGGCCTTGTGCCTTCTTTTGGAAGCTCTGGAGATCTCTGACCCAGCTGCAGTGTTACAGGTTTTAGGTGGAGAAAGGACAGGCCATTCATATGAAAAAGCCAATGTGCACAGCTTGGGTGGGGTTGCAAATTGAGTGGGGCGGGGTCTCTGGGAATCACCAGGGTGGAGCAAACAGCAATGGCTTTCAGTCAACCCTGCCCCTGAGAGGTCCCGGGGTTTCCGCGTCCCTCGCCCCAGTGCAGGAATAATGATCGCTGTGAGCACCTATGCGAGAAAGCCGCCCTCGCATTCTTGTCCCAATGCCAGACAGTCCAGTTTCTCCCCATATGTGTCTGGGTCGCCCAGAGTCTCACCCAGAACTGGAGTTCAGAGCAAGTGGGAGCTTGTATCTCCCTCCTGATTAAAAGAGCAGCACATCCAGGTGCCAGCACTTTCCGTGCCTCTGCACCTCTTACCAGTCTCAGTGCACCTTCTTCACCTCTCTAGTTGTGGAACTTCCAGCTTTCCCACAGTTCTGGGTGGTAGCTGTTCTGCCTTTTAGTTGTAATTTTGATGTGGTTGTGAGAGGCAGCAAGTATAGGTGTTTACCTATGCCACCATCTTGGTTCTCTCCCTAAATTCTTCTTAATCAAACTTTAGTCGGGCTTTTCTGAGTCCTCAACTAGGCCTTGATCTTGGCCTGCTAAGCCCCATTTTAGCAAAGAATCTTGCTAAATCAATTTATTGAGAATCCCCTCACCTTTGATAATGAATCAAGCTCTTCTATTCTTTAGGTGCAATCAAACTCCTCATCCTCCACACTCAATATCTAAGTCCTTGGCCTGCCCTTGGCAAGAATCCTGTTGTTAGTTTAGCAAGAATCACCCTACCCTTGATATCTAATCAAGTTCCAATTAGTAATTTTCCATTTACTCTTCTCATTGGCTATAAATCCCCAGCTGTCTTTGCTATATTGGGAAGTGAGTCCAGTCTCTTCCTTTTTGTAATAGACTCTCCCCTATTGCAATAATCTTGGTTAATATCTTCTTACCATTTTAAGAAGTGCCAGAATAATTTCTTTTTGACAGTGTGCAGGAGTCTTTGTGTTAGGCAGAATTCTAAAATACCCCCATGACCTTTACCTCTTGTTACTTGAATGGTTATATTGTTACATGGCAAAAGGAATTTTGCAGATATAATTAAGGTTACTTACCAGCTGACCTTAAGGTAAGTAAATAGTGGGGGCTGGCCTAATATAATCACATGAACCCTTTAAAAACATCATGTTGTAGCAGAACAGATAGGGAGATTCCAATATGAGAATGGATTCAATGCATTCAATGCACTATTGCTGATTTAAATATGCAGGAACCTTATGGAAAAGAGCTGAGAGTGGCCTCTAAGAGCTTATAGTGATCCATGGCCAATAGTGATCCATGGCCAATAGCCAGAAAGAAAATGGGACTTCAGTCATATAGCTGCAAAGGAAACAAGTTATGCCAGCAACTTGAGTGAGCTTGGAGATAGATTCTTCCCCCCAGAGCCTCCATATAAGCCTAGTTCAGCTCAATTTGATTTTTCAATTATTGATACCTTGAGTTTGGCCTTGTGAGGCTCTATACAGAGAATGTAGACTTCTGACCTACAGAATGGTGAGCTAATAAATGAGTTTTGTTTTAAGCCACCAAGTTTGTAATAATTAGTTATATAATAATAGAAAACTAATATATATTATTTGGATATAAGGAAGAGGATTGAATGACTGGAAATTTCTAGTCAGCTCTGCCATCCTCTCTACATGACATGAAATCATAAGGCCAGGTTTTACTTTAATTCAGTAATCTCAACCCCATTATTTAAAAGATAGCTAAACTCAACTCTCTAGGATTTCATATGGCACAAAGCAGTGAAAATAGAAATCAGCCATGTTTAAAACACAAACTCATTCACTCAACAAATATTTATTGGAGATCTACTATCAAAAGGTACTCCATGATACATGAAATCATTCAGGATTTGATTGGGGGTTTTATAGGCATCTAGATCTTACCCCTGTTTTTTTATTTCCCCTAATTGGAACCAACATAAGGAGGGTCAACTTTTTGCTAGATCCAGCCTACCCTACTTGTATTACTTAGGGTTATCCAGAGAAACTGAACCACCAGGATGGAGGTGAACATAGATACAGAGATATAGATATACATATCTACATACTTTTATCTATCTATCTATCTATCTATCTATCTATCTATCTATCTATCTATCTATCACCTATCTATCATCTACCAAGAATTATTTTAAGGAATTGGCTTATGCAATGGTGAAGACTTGGCAAGTCCAAAATCTGCATGGTATTCATATAGGCTGTAGGTACATGGAAGAGTTGCAGTTAAAGTCCAAAGCCAGTCTACTGGCATAATTATTTTTTTGAGGGGGGAGGTCAGTCTTTTTCTTGTAAGGCCTTCAACTGATTGGATGAGGTCCACCCACATTATGGAGGGTATTTTGCTTTATTCAAAGTCTACTGATTTAAATGTTAATGTCATAAAAGAATATCATCACAGAAACATCCTATATAATAAAGAGGTAATATGCAAATCGACCATCACACCCTCACAAGATGGCTGCCTATGACCAGGCCGGCAGGGTGGTTAGTGAGGGATGACCAAATGACTGAATAGCAGGCTACATGAGGCGACCAGACTGGCAGAGGGGGGCAGTTAGGGGCACCAGGCTGGCGGGGGAGCAGTTGGGGTTGACCAGGCCAGCAGGGGGGCAATAAGGTGTGACCAGGCAGGTGGGACAGTTAGGAGTGACCAAGCTGGCAGGGAGGGAGCAGTTGGGGGCAACATGGCCAGCAGCGGGGGGCAGTTAGAGGTGACCTGGCCAGTGGTGGGGGGCAGTTACGGGCGATCAGGTCAGCTTGCAGAAGCAGTGAGGGGTGATCAGGCTGGCGGGGGAGGGCAGTTAGGGGCAATCAGGCAGGCAGGCAGGTGATCAAGTAGGAGCCAGCAGTCCAGGATTGTGAGAAGGATGTCCAACTGCCGGTTTAGGCCAGATCCTGGGGATTGGGTCTAAACTGGCAGTTGGACATCCCCTGAGGGGTCCCGGATTGGAAAGCATGCAGGCTGGGCCAAGGGGACCCATGAACTGGGCCTCTCATCTATAATAATGTCTTACCAAATATCTAGGTACCATGGCTTGGCCAGATTGACACATAAAATGAACCATCATGAGTAGAGCAGCTGGAGAACAGCAGGCTTCTGCCTTTTCCTAAAAGTCAACAGGGAAAGCTCACCAGAGAGTTTACTCCCACAGAGAAAGAGAATCCTCTTGCCTATATAGTGACTTCTGCCCCATACCTAGCAACCTGTTGAACCCTTTCTCTTTCTTGAAAAGGATAAAATGAAAGGCTGGAATAAAGAATGTAAAGTTTCTCATAGTTTCCTGAGTAACAGACACATCCAGCCTGAGACAGGAACTTGGGGAGAGGAAAAGAGTTCTTAAAATGCGGTGCCTGCTTTCAAAGAGTTTATAAGTTAATTGGAATAATACAGAAATAAGTGGGTGAATCTTTCCACTTGCTCTATGGAGGAGAAATCAAAGAATCCTATATAATAAAAGCCTAATATGCTAAGTGTCTGGTCGCCCGTTCAACCAATCAAAGTGTAATATGCTAATGATATGCTAAGGCTGCTCAACTGCTTTCTATGACATGCACTGACCACCAGGGGACAGACAGTCGGCCAGTTGACCAGTTGCTCTGATGTGCACTGACCACCAAGTGGCAGACACTCCAACTTGTAGGTTAGCTTGCTGCTGGGGTCTGGCAGATTGGGACTGAGTGAGATGGGAGCTCTGGAGCTCTCCTGCAGTCCCTCTCTGGTTGGCCAACCTCCCATGTTCCTCCCTGGCCCTGATCATGCACCGGTGGGGTCCCTCGGCCTGGCCTGCACCCTCTTGCAATCTGGGACCCCTTTGGGGTTGTTAGAGAGCTGGTTTTGGCCCGATCCACAGGCCAGGCCGAGGGACCCCACTGGTGCACGAATTCATGCACTAGGCCTTTATTTGTATAATAAACAGTGTAATCATGTAGGGAGAAATAATTTCAATTGTGAGTTATAAACACAGTGGTTCTAAGTTATCAGTTAGGACACAGAAAAATAACTCACTGCTACTGTGTTTAAAAATATCACGAGCTGACCTAGCTGGTTTGGCTCAGTGAATACAGCATTGGCCTGCAGACTGAAGGGTTCCAGTCAAGGGAACATGCCTGGCTTGTGGGCTTGATGCCCAGTAGGAGGCATGCAGGAGGCAGCTGATCAATGATTCTCTGTCATCATTGATGTTTCTCTCTCTCTCCCTCTTCCTTTCTCTTTGAAATCAATAAAAATATATTTAAAAATATATTATGAGCCCAGCTGGTGTGGCTCAGTGGTTGACCATCAACCCAGGAGCCAAAAGGTTGCTAGTTTGATTCCTGGTCAGGGCATATGCCCGGGTTGCAGGCTGGATCCCCAGTAGGGGTGCATGCAAGAGGCAACTGATCAATGATGTTCTTCTCTCATAAATGTTTCTCTCTATCCCTCTCCCTCTAAAAATCAATAAAAAATATTTTAAAAAATGATCATGCTTCTTGGGAATAAGAGCTTGAGCTCAAACAGACCTGAGTTCAAATAGTGGCTAGGACTACCTGCTCTGGGTGTGTGTGTGTGTGTGTGTGTGTGTGTGTGTGTATGTCTAATATGTAAAATACAGGTGTACTTATATACCTCACAAAGCTTTTATTAGGATGGTTTGAGATATCGTATGAAATGTACTTCAAACAGTGCCCAGAACATAGCAGGAGATCAACAAACTGCAGGTTATAATATTGTGAATAGCAGTGAAACCATCTGGAGAGATAGCAGAAATGGAGTTTGTATGAAATGAGTCCATTACTTAACACCTTCTGAAGAGCTTGGGCTTGTTTATAGGCCTACTCACCTTTGCCAGTAGATAGTAGATGGGGAGCAATGATCTTTTCCCAGTCCTTCCTTCTTGTCTTATAAGTGACATTAACTGGACCTGTATAAGAAATAAAAATTATATGTATGTATA
>NW_005363283.1:1769261-1772094 GCF_000412655.1 Myotis brandtii
ACCCTACACATTTTTTGGTGTCTGATATTGTGCCATGACTTTTCAAGTTCTATGACAGTGAAATGAAACAGCAAGTTACTTTGGATTTGTTGTAATTTATTGCTTTTCCTGCCTTCAGCTGCTGACTGTAAATTTTTGTAGAGAAACACAAAATCACTTCCTGTTCTTGACACATAAAGGACTATTCCCCCTAGTTATGCTCATAAATTTATGCTGGGTGACCTTTGCATCTGTGGCATGGTTTTATGATTTAAAAACTGCGCTTTGGCTTACAGACAATCCTGGAAATGATTTTTTTAACTTAATGCAAATTTCCTGAGCTCAAGACATATTGTGAGTTTGTTTTTTTAAAATATATTTCCTGTTAGCATTACCAGTGTCATGCTGTCTATAAATCAATTAGTTTGCTTTAATGAGAAGCTCAAGTCCTGTGAAAACTTTGCTTGAGAAAATACTTTCTTTTCTCTACCAGCTTACATTTCTTACATGGAATTCTTGTAAAATTAAGGGCAGTGGAAAATTAAAAACAAGTAGTTGCTTGTTTAGATAAAAGCTTTAGTTATGATCTATAACAAAGCCCATTTGAGGTAGGAAGAAGAAATTTTGTACTGATTGTTATTATGTGGTTTTGCCTGAAGCTTTACCCTCTTTCTCTTCCCCTGTTGTGTGTAAAGTAAAGGATGTACTACAGGCAATTGGTATGTCCACTCCTCACTGGCTTTTGATAATAGAAACACAGGCCAAGGCCTGAGCATCTTGTTGACTCAGTTGAACAGATGGAAAGCATGAAGATTTACTGTCATCAGCAGGTTAGCATTTGGCAACTTGAATTTATGAAATTCAATATGCATATAAATAAACAATAAGGAAGAAAAAGTATTCGCAACAAATTTAAATAATTTTTCCTTTTACAAAAATGTAATAAAAGCAAAATTAAAAGAAGTATTTTATTTCCTTATAAATACTAATGAACAGGGGAAAAGTGGTCTTGGACTTGAAATTGTAGCTCATAACTCCCATTTAAGGAATTATCACCCATAATTCCTTAGCATGTCAATTTCCTGTTGAAATCCATGGGAAATTCACCAAATTCTAGAGGGGAAGATCAAGTCCTAGAGAAACTTCTGCTTACAAATTCGTTCAAGTCCCTATTCTCTTTTTATGGTATATATACAAGATGTCCCTAAAAAATATACACTTTAACAGCTGATAGCTCAATTTTGAAAATGAAATGTATTTTAATAAAAAAATGCCTGTATAATTATTCAAAGAGTGTGTATACATTTTTTAGGGACACCCTGTATTATAATGATTAGTTGTTATTAATATTAGAACCATTTAAAAGAAAACAAGCTTGTAGATGATAAGGGGTGGCCAAGTCCAATGGTGAAGTTAGTGAGGTTATCTCAAAGGCCTTGCAAAAAACCTGTGTACAGACCAGGGGTGGGCAAACTTTTTGACTCGAGGGCCACAATGGGTTCTTAAACTGGACCGGAGGGCCGGAACAAAAGCATGGATGGAGTGTTTGTGTGAACTAATATAAATTCAAAGTAAACATCATTACATAAAAGGGTACGGTCTTTTTTATTTTTAGTTTTATTCATTTCAAACGGGCCGGATCCGGCCCGAGGGCCGTAGTTTGCCCACGGCTGGTACAGACCCAATGGGATTTTGCATTCATTCATTTATATACTAGAGGCCAGGTGCATGAAAATTCATGCAATGGAGGGGGGGGGGTGTTTCTCAACCCGGCCTGTGCCCTCTCACAGTCTGGGAGTCCTCAGGATATCCTGAGTCCATATGTCCGGGAATCCTCAGGATATGTCCTCAGGCTGGTTCTGCCTCCTCTGGGCACCTCCCTGCTTTTGTCCTGTCTCCGGAGCAATGTAGTGGCTCCGTCCTGTCATGGCACCAGAGGAGAGCGTGGAAGCCTTGTGCTTGCTGCAGAGTTTCGAATGCTGCTTCCTGGCAGTGTGTGTGCTGCACTCCTTCTCCTGGGAGGTGGGCAGTGGGAACTCTGAGTGCGAGTGGTAGGTAGTGAAGGACTGATGAAGGGGGCACTACGGGCTCTCACCCCCACCCTTCCTGCGATGGGATGGTCCCGCCTCCTCTGGGAGCCTCCCTGCTTCCTCCCAGTCTCCTGAACAATGCAGCGGCTCTGCCCCACCGTGCATGCAGCCTCCTGCTGATCGGTCCTTATGGCATGAGGGCGTCATGACCATTTGCATATTAGCCTTTTATTATATAGGATTTTACATTTACATGGGGACAAAATATGAAAATAAGAAGGCAGGGCTGATATTAAGGAGTTGAAAACAGTTTCACAGCAGTATCTTGTCAGCTTTCCAGCATCCTCTGACTTATCAAGATCCAAACACTCACAGCTGGTGCATATTTTGGTGCCAAATGACTGGCATGGCTGAAATTGGAAGTCACCATGTCTTCCTGAATCAACTTAGTCTACTCATTACCCCATGTAAATTCTGAACATAAGTTTGGATTTCAAGGAGAGCATTTATTTTAAGGTGTGCGCTTTTTTTTAGCTTAAGCATAGGTCTAATGGACGTATGGTTGAGGAATAAAGTGAAATGAAAATCCTGTTAAATACCTGCTTTAAAATTGTCGACCAGGGATGTGCCAAAGCTACTGGCAGAAGTTCAGGCTTTTCCAAATAAGAGCAACTTGCTAGTCCAAGGACCAAGGACAGCAAAGGAACTATGTACTTGTTCTCTCCCCATATTGTCCCATTAGATTTTTGTCATCATTCTCTTTTTTTTTCTTTTTTAATTTTTTTATTGCTTAAAGTATTACAAAGGGTATTACATATGTGTCC
>NW_005363283.1:1772253-1776640 GCF_000412655.1 Myotis brandtii
GGATTGTTATTTTTAAAATATAAATCAAATATATTATAATTTAAACATCAAAATGAGTGTTGTGACATCCAAAGTGGTGATTTGGGAAGGCAATTCCATGGTTTCTGTTATACTTTGACATTAAAAACAAGTCTCACAGTCCAATTTTGAAATTTCTTTCAGAGCCACTTTATGAGCAATCAGTGAAAACGAGAGACTTATGTTCTAGTCACATCACTGTTTTTTTTTTATTGTTTAAAGTATTAGATATGTCTTCTTTTTCCCCGATTGACCCCCCCCGGCCACTCCCACCCCTAAGGGCAGGCTCCCACTGCCCCAGTGTCTATGTCCATTGGTTATGCTAATATGGATATATACAAGTCCTTTGATTGATCTAAAACTCCCTCCCTCCCCTGGCCCTGTCTTGGGATCTATATTTGTTCATCAGTTTATGCTGATCCCTAGGGGCCCAGTGCATGAATTCGTGCACCTTGAAAGGAACTGTGGGCTGCGAGGCTGCGGTAGGCCCAGGGGCAGGTCTCGGCTCATCCTCTGTGCCCCCGCCTAGCCCCTCCCACCATGGCCCACTGTCCCCCCCATTCCCTGTCTGCCAGAAGACCTGGTCACACTTGCTGCTGGTGCTGGCCCCAATCGCTCTGCACCATCAGTGTGTGCCAGTGGCAGCTGCTGCTCCAGTTGCCCCTCAGGAGCAGGGGGAGGTAGAGAAGCCATCAGGGGTGACTGGGGCTGGCAGCTGCATTCGCACCCACTGATGGTGCCCAGTGATCAGCACCAGCGCCAGGCACTGGCAATGGGTGAGAGTGGGCCAGCGCTGGCAGTGGGTGTGAGCGCTGGGTGGGACCGCAGCGCATGGGAGCAAAGAATATTCATTAACCACCAGAGGCTCACTCTGATGGCAGCAGTTGGTGCCCCGCCTGGGTCTGGCGCCCCTGCTCACCTGCTCTACCATCCCACACAGCCAGCCATGTTCTGTGCTCGCCCCCCTGGTGGCTAGCACACGTCATAGCGACTGGTTGTTCAAGTTGTTCTGCCATTTGGTCTATTTGCATATTAGCCTTTTATTATATAGGAATATATCCCACATATGAGTGAGATCATGTGATATTTATCTTTCTCTCACCAGCTTATTTCGCTTAGCATAATGCTCTCTAGTTCCACCCATGCTGTTACAAATGGTAAAAATTCCTTCTTTTTTATAGCAGCACAGTATTACGTGTGTAGATGTACCATTGTTTTTTAATCCACTCATCTGCTGATGGGCACTTAGGCTGTTTGCAAATCTTAGCTATTATAAATTGTGCTGCTGTGAATATAGGAGTGCATATATCCTTTCTGAATGGTGTTTCTGGTTTCTTGGGATATAGTCCTAGAAGTGGGATTACTGGGTCAAATGGGAATTCCATTCGTAACTTTTTGAGAAAACTTCATACTGTTTTCCACAGTGGCTGCACCAGTCTGCATTCCCACCAGCAGTGCACGAGGGTTCCCTTTCTCCACATCCTCGCCTGCACTTGTCCTTTGTTGATTTGTTGATGGTAATCATTCTCACAGGTGTGAGATGGTACCTCATTGTTGTTTTGATTTGCATCTCTTGGATGATTAGTGACTTTGAGCATGTTTTCATATGTCTTTCGGCCTTCTGTATGTCCTCTTTTGAAAAGTGTCTATATATGTCCTTTGCCCATTTTTTTATTGGATTATCTTCCTTTTGTTAAGATGTATGAGTTCTCTGTAAATTTTGCAGATTAAACCCTTATCTGAAATACCATTGGCAAATATGTTCTCCAATGCAGTGGACTTCCTTGTTGTTTTGTTGATGGTTTCCTTTGCTGTGCAGAAGCTTTTTATTTTGATGTACTCGCATTTGTTTATTTTCTCCTTAGTTTCCTTTTCTGATGGAGCTGTATTAGTAAAGATATTGCTATGACATATGTCTGATATTTTGCTGACTATGGAGTCTTTTAGGATTTTTATGGTTTCCTATCTTACATGTAAGTCCTTTAACCCTTTTGAGTTTGTTTTTCTGTATGGTATAAGTTAGTGATCTTGTTTCATTTTTTGCATGTATCTGACCAAATTTCCCAGCACCATTTATTGAAGAGACTGTCTTGACTCCATTCTATGCCCTTGCCTCCTTTGTCAAATATTAATTGAACATTATGTCTTGAGTCTATTTCTGGGTTCTCTGTTCTATTACATTGATCTGAATGTCTTTTCTTGTGCCATTACCAGATAGTTTGGAGAACCATGGCTTTGTAATATAGCTTGATATCTGGAATTGTGATTCCTCCAACTTTGTTCTTCTTTTTCAGGATTGCTGCGAAATATGCCATTGGTATTTTAATGGGGATTGCATTAAATCTATGAATTGCTTTGGGTAGTATGGACATTTGAATGATGTTGATTCTACCAATTGATGAACACAGTATGTTCTTCCATTTGTTTATGTCTTCCTCTATCTCTTTTTTCAATGTCCTATAGTTTTCTGAATACAGGTTTTTTACCGCCTTAGTTAAGTTTATTCCTAGGTATCTTAATTTTTTTGGTGTAATGGTAATGGGACTTTTTTTAGTTTCTCTTTCTGTGAGTTCATTATTGGTATATAAAAAAGCATTGATTTCTGGGTGTTAATTTTGTATCCTACTACATTGCCAAATTCATTTATTAAGCCTATTGTTTTTTGATGAAGTCTTTGGGGTTTTCTATATACAGTATCATGTCATATGCAATTAATGGCAGTTTTATGTTTTTTCCTATTTGGATGCCTTTTATTTCGCTGTCTTCTTCTCTGATCACTATGGCAAGCACTTCCAGTACTTTATTGAAAAGGAAGGTGAAAGTGGGCATCCATGTCTTGTTCCTGTTCTTAGGGGAAATGAATTTAGTTTTTGCCCATTGAGTATGATGTTGACTGTAGGTTTGTCACATAAAGCTTTTATTATGCTGAGGTATGATCCCTCTATTCCCCTTTGCTGAGAGTGTTTATCAAGAAAGGGTGTTGGATTTGGATGCTTTTTATTTCTTATTTCATTTCTTTGGTAACCCAGTCATTGTTTTTTTTTAAATTGTTTTATTGCTTAACGTATTACAACTTTGCCTCTCAATTTCTTTATGTGATATATCACATTTATTGATTTGCAGATACTGTACCATCCTTACCATCCCCTGAGTAAATCCCAGTTTGTCATGGTGTATGATCTTTCTAATGTAATGCTGGATCCGATTTGCTAGAATTATGTTGAGGATTTTAGCATATATGTTCATCAGGGATATTGGCCTGTAGTTCTCTTTCTTTGTGTAGTCTTTATCTGGTTTTGGAATTAGGGTAATGCTGGCTTTGTAGAAAGAGCTTAGGAGTGTGGCTTCCTCTTTAATATTTTGGAATAGTCTGAGGAGGATAGGTTTTAGTTCTTCTTTGAATGCTTGGCATAATTCCCCTGTAAAGCTGTCTGAAACAGTCCTCTTGTTTGCTGGAAGATTTTTGATCACTATTTCAATTTCTTTGGTAGTTATTGGCCATTCAGGTGTTTTGATTCTTCCTGATTGAGTTTTTGGAGCTTGTATTTTTGTAAGAATATGTCCATTTAATCTAGGTTGGCCATTTTGTTGGAATAGAGTTATTCATAGTATTTTTTAATAATCCTTTTTTATTTCTGTGAGGTCGGTTGTTACTTCACCTTTTTCATTTCTGATTTTGTTTATTTGGGTCCGCATTTGTTTATTTTCTCCTTAGTTTCCTTTTCTGATGGAGCTGTATTAGTAAAGATATTGCTATGACATATGTCTTCATATTGTTTATCCTTTCAAAGAACCAGTTCTTAGTTTTGATGATTTATTTTGTCTCTATATTGTTTATTTCTTTTCTGATCTTTATTTTTTCCTTCCTTCTGCTTATGCTGGGCTTTTCTGTTGCTCTCTAACTCTTTAAGTTGTATGGTTAGATAATTTATTACCATTTTTCTTGATTTTTGAGGTGAGGCTGTAGAGCTATGACCTTCCTTCTCAAGACTGCTTTCACTGTGTCCCATGGATTTTGGATTGTTGTGTTTTCATTGTTGTTTATTTCCTGGATGCTTTTTATTTCTTATTTCATTTCTTTGGTAACCCAGTCATTGTTTTTTTTTAAATTGTTTTATTGCTTAACGTATTACAAAGATTATTATATATGTCTCCTTTTTTTTTCTCCCCTTGACCCTCCCCTAGCCTCCCATGCCCCCCATTGTCTTGTGTCCATTGGTTATGCTTGTATGAATGCATACAAGTCCTTCGGTTGATCTCTTACCCCCGCTCCCAACCCCCAAACCTCCCCAGCCTTCCCGCTGTAGTTTGACAGTCTGTTCGATGTTGCTCTGCCTCTGTATCTATTTTTGCTCATCAGTTTATAATG
>NW_005363283.1:1776950-1779259 GCF_000412655.1 Myotis brandtii
GTAAATTGTGCTGCTATGAACATAGGGGTGCATATATCCTTTCTGATTGGTGTTTCTGATTTCTTGGGATATATTCCTAGAAGTGGGATCACTGGGTCAAATGGGAGTTCCATTTTTAACTTTTTGAGGAAACTCCATACTGTCCTCCATAGTGGCTGCACCAGTCTGCATTCCCACCAGCAGTGCACGACTGTTCCTTTTTCTCCACATCCTCTCCACCACTTGTCGTTTGTTCCCAATCATTGTTTAATAGCATGCTATTTAGCTTCCAAGTGTTTGATTTTTTTCATTGTAGTTGATTTCTAATTTTATGCCATTATGGTCTGAGAAGATGCTTGATAAGATTTGTATCTTCTTGAATTTGAAGAGACTTTGCCTGTGTCCCAATATATGGTCTATCTTTAAAAATGTCCCATCTGCACTGGAGAAGAATGTATATTCTGTAGCTTTGGGTTGAAATGTTCTGAAGACGTCAGTAAAGTCCATTTGATCTAGTGAGTCATTTATGATTGCTGTTTTTTTTTTAGAGGATTTATACAGTGGTGTAAATGGGGTATGAAAGTCCCCTGCTACTACTGTATTGCTGTCAATCTCTCCCTTGATATCTGCCAGAAGTTTTTTTTTTTATGTTTTTGGGAATTCCTACTTTGAGGTCTTATTTGTCAGATATAAGTATTGCTACACCATCTTTTTTTCCATTTCTATTCGCCTGAAAAATATTTTTTTCCATTCCTTCACTATCAGTGTGTGTGAGTCCTTTGTTTAAGGTGGGTCTCTTGTAGACAGCAGATATATGGATCATGTTTTGTTATTCATTGAGCTACCCCATGTCTTTGGATTGGAGCATTTAATCTATTTACATTCAAGGTTATTATTGATAGGTACTTGTATGTCACCATTTGTATTCTTTATGCCTGTTTTCCATCTTCTCTTCCTATTTCTTCTTTTTATAGCAGTCCCTTTATTATTTCTTGCATTGCTGTTTTGGTGGTAATAAACTCCCTTAGCCCCTTTTTGTCTGTGAAGCTCCTGACTACACCTTCAATTTTGAATGATAGCCTTTCTGAGTATAGTATTCTTGGATTCAGTGCTTTGCTTTGCATCTCTTTGTATATTTAATTCTATTCCCTTCTAGCCTGATGTTTTTCTGTTTACGAATCAGTTTATAGTCTATTGGAGGTCCCTTGTAGGTAACTTTCTGTCTCTCTCTGGCAGGCTTTAAGATTCTTACTTTGTTGGTGGTGTTTGCCAATTTAATTATGATGTGTCTTGGTTTGGCTTTTTTTGAGTTCATCTTGTTTGGGTCTCTGTGAGCTTCTTGGGCTTGTGTGAGTTTTTTCTTCCCAATATCAGGGTAGTGTTCTGTCATTATTTCTTCAAACAGGTTTTGTATTCCTTGCTCAGTTTCCTCTCCTTCTGGTACCCCTCTTATGTGGATGTTGTTTTGTTTTGGGTTGTCCCCAAGCTCTCTTAGGCTCTCCTCCTGCTTTTTAATTTTTTTCCAGTTGCTGCTCTGCTTGGGTGTCTTTTCCTACCTTGTCTTCTAGCTCATTGATGCAGTCCTCAGCTTCTTCTAGTCTACTGCTAATGCTTTCTATTGTGTTCTTTATAGAAGCTATGTAATTCTTCATTTCTTCTTGTTTCTTCTTCATTTCCTCTTGGTTCTTACACATGTTGCTGAATTTGTCTTCCATCCTTTTCAGCGTCCATATAACCATTGCTCTGAATTCTTTCTCTGACAAATTGCTTGCCTTCATTTTGTTTACTTCCTTTTCTGGCAATTTCTTTTTTTATCTTTCATGTGGAGTATGTTTCTTTCTTTGTCTCCCCATTTTTGCTCCTCTCAGGGTGTCTGGTTATGTGGTTCACTCTCTACCACATTGACCAAAAGGCACAAAATACAACTCAACAAGACACGACACAGAGGGAACAAAACACAAATGTATTCAAGACACCAATAACCCCAAATAAAGGTGACCACCAGAGAAAAGAGAATGAGAGAAAGAAGTGCAAAAATGATATTGAGAAAAGGAAAAAAGTAAGAGAGAAAAGAAAAAGATGAAAAGAGTAGAGGAAAGAAATATACGTATATGGGGTGGAAACGCCACAAAACCAACAACTAATCCAATAAATCCAAACAACTAACACCCAGAATAAAAGGAGGGGAGCTGAATCTGAAGACGCAGAACTTATTTCAAGAAGGTAAGGTAAAGGAATTGAATGAATGCGGGAATTCAGAGTTGGTAGAAAGAGTGTATAAGAAGAAATGTGAAAGACAAAATACTCAATAAAGAAAAAAAAAGTAATAA
>NW_005363283.1:1779390-1791376 GCF_000412655.1 Myotis brandtii
AAATTACCCTTCTTTAATCTATCTATAAATTCATCTATTTTTGGAAAAGTAGAGTAGAGAGCAGATAGGCCTGAGTTTGGTGAGTGAAACTAATTATGCTATTAGTAGTAGAGAACAAGCGTGGAGAGGTAAAACAAAAACAAAAACAAACAAAAAACACTAACAAACAAGCAACAAGAAGAAAAAAATTGGCTAGTGAAGAAAGAGAAAAGAGAAGGGTGCATGGTCTTGAAGTAAACGAGAGGAAATTAGATATATGAGTAAGCCAACAGAGACTACTATAATAGTAATGCATTAATAAAGGAGATAAAGCAGATCAATTTTTCACAAGGAGTAAAAAGAAAGGATAGAGTAAAACTAAAGCAGTTACAGGAGAAGAGAAACAGGATAAAAAAGGAGAAGTGAGGAAAAAAGGGTTGCATGAAGGAAAAAATGAGATAGAGTAAAATGATAAAAAAAATAAAAATAGAATGTAGAACACTCTCTCCAGGCAACCTCTCACCTTTCCGTCCATGGATTTTGTCGACAGCTGTGTTTAATTCACCAAATTCTGGGTGGATGTTATTCGATTCAGCTGTTTCTTCTATCTGCTCCATGAGAAGGTGCAGGATCATCTGCCTATTCAGCCACCATTTTGTCTCCCCCTGGACAAACTTTTTAGGAGCCTGCGGCCGTGGAGGCTGGAATCTCAGAATTCATGTGTTTGCAGCCGAGGCAGCTGGTCCCTGGCCGATGTGGCTGTAGGGTCCTGTGTGTTTTCCAAGGTCTCCACGGGTGGAGGTGAGGTTGGGCTCCCAGTCACAGCTGTTCTCACCTTGTAGATGGCGCAGTCTCTGCAGCAGAGCCGCCTCCACCCCGCCCCACCTCCGGGAGAGATTTCAGCAGTAGTCAGGTCACCATACTTCAAAAAAAACCCCAAAAACGTTCCCCACCCCCTCTACCTGGTTTCCACCAGGCTCCAGGCCTTCATCATCCAATTGTCTGTGTCCATAGGTAATGTACATATACATATAAGATCTTTGGTTAATCTCTTCCCACCCACCCACCTCTGCCTTCCTTCTGAGATTCGTCAGTCTGTTCCATGCTTCTATGTCTCTGATCCTATTTTGTTCTTTGGTTTATTTTGCTCATTAGATTCCACATATGAGTGAAATCATGTGATACTTGTCTTTCTCTGACTGGCTTATTTTGTTTAGCATAATACTCTCCAGGTCCTTGAAGGTCATTAGAATGGCAAGGGAACAACTACAACGATGCCAATAGAGTGATTGTGCTAGATGGGAACAAGAGTGGATTGTATCTGAGAAGATGTTCCTAGTGTCTGTGATTCATGGAATCCATTTGAATAGTGATAATCTATAATAATAAAAGCGTAATATGCCAATTAGACTAGATGTCCTTCTGGACGACCTTCTGGACAAAGCTGGGGCTGCGAGGGAAACCCAGGTCCTGGGTGCCTGCTGGCGGCTGGAGGGAAGCCTGGGTCCTGGCTGTCGGAGGGAAGCCTGAGTCCCAGGTGCCAGAGGGAAGCTGGTGCCAGCAGCTGGGGGAAGGAAGGCCTACTCTTGCATGAATTTCATGCATCAGGTCTCTAGTGAAAACATAAAATGATTTGGAAGGTTTTCTAAATTATATGTGTACCAATGTATGTGTGTGCACATATGCACACATGTGTGATATCTGTATCTGTGAATGTGTGCATCTCAGGATTTCCTCATGATATCACCTTTGGAGAGAAATATTATTTTCAGCTATCTATGGGTTTTGAAGGCTACTTCCAGTCCAACCTCTGATCCCCTTCAATGTGAGTAGAGCCAAAAGATTCTGTGGTTGCTGGATTCTGGAATTAACCACATTTCCATGGACATTGAACTCTAGTGTGCTTGGTGCTGTTTCTTGTTCCCTCAAATGCTCACCAAATCATAGCCTTCCCACTTCCACCATGTTAGTCTAGTCTCTATGCCTCAGTTCATATTTTGGTTTCAACCTGCCCACTTGGCTGGGTTCCTATACCTAAATACTGATTCTTTCCTGTGCCAAACCCTGCATGTAATACTTCCTTAAAACTTAGAACATTGGTCTGCTTGCTGCTCTTACAAACATTTTATAGTTGAATCAGTGCCCTATTTAGACCTCCTCACTTGAACAGGTTGAAGAAGCCCCAGCATGCCATTTGCCTGATATTTTCTGTTTGATGATGATCGATATATGAGAGTGCATACTTTTACAAAACGGGATCATTTTGGAGTTTGAATACTTTGAAATACCAAAATAAATGAAAGTATTAAATAAGAAATAGTTTTGTGTGTTTTTTAATATATAACCCACACACATATAATTCCATTTCTTAAACAACTAATTACCAGTCTTTTATTCCTAGTTCTTGCTCTGATTTGGTGATTAGGAATATCACCTTATATCACTTCCCCCTTTTGTAGGTTATAAACTTTATTACAATGTTCATAAACAATAGTTGTCACAAAAATATGTTACATTTTAATTAAATATGTCACATATTTATAATAAATCAATTAGGACAGGTAGGAAACATACTGTTTTTATGTAACCCAAAATTTAGAATTTAAAGGATTTCTAAGTTTATGTTCTTCAGAAATGTATAGACAGGGGGCAGGAGATAAAACATAAAGAAGAGAGGACTTACTTATGATGAATTATTTTATTTTCAGATAATAAACTTCTCTATCATTTCCCTATTTTCCTTGGTTTTCATATCTGTAAATATACCAAATGTAGTAATTTTATGAGCATGTCAAATTATAAATAATATCTCCTAAAACTCCTAAACCAACAAAGTACTTTTTAATCTCTAATCAGTACTAAAATACTACATACATTTCCATTTTCCCCTGATTAATAACTCCTTGCCAATAATTGACAAAATCTTATAGTGGGACTTATATAGATTTTCTAAATACTCAGAGGAAGGCAGGGGTGATTATATCTTCCAAAACTGCCAGTGTTGCTTTTTTGGGGTCTCTTTAGGCACAAGATGGAGCGTTCCAGCAGGAAAAGTAGTGAGGCAACTCCGAGTTTCCTAGCACACTTAGTTGCGCTGTCTGCAGAACATTTTTTTTTGTATGCAGATAAAACTCCTGCTCTGTGTGTGCTTATTTATTTAAACTTTTTGTATATGTTGTTAATAAAAACGACCTAAAATTAATATTAAAAGTGGCTGGAATGTCAAGCTGACACATGTCCCTAAACATAGAATTATACATGTGAGGTCACTACTCCAGTGCATGAGGACTGGGCTCAATTAAATGTCAGGTGAGGCTCAGGTACACACTCTCCTCCAGGTGCAAGGGACAGAGTAAGAATAAGAGGGTGTGCAGTGCATACCCTGGTGACAGAATACCATTTAGTGCTGAGGCATATTTTAAATACTTTCATCTGAATTTTAATAAACAGAAGGAACTTCATAAGGCAATATGTGCTTATAAAGTTACAAGGTTTATGGTTGTAGTTTTAGCCATGAAATGAAAACCTCTAATAGAGTAATTATGGAAAACAAATTTGGCTGTTTTGAAATGTCCAGGGACTACCTTACAGATAGGCACTGAGGTATCCCATATATATTTTAAAGGATGCTGCCAGAACAAGATATTTTAGGAAAATAATTTTGCCAAATAATGAAGATTTAGGCTGGTTGAGAATCCCGTTCATAGTTTAACTGCAAATTTAGCATGTTCCAATTCAGGAATTCTAGCAGTTGTTATATATTTTTTTGGGGTGGTATCAAATTATTTTATTTGAAGGAATAGTACAAATGAAAGATATGGCTGGGTGATGGTACAAGTTATAGAAAAGGTAAAGGTATCTCCAACACGCAGTATTGCTTTGGTGACCAGGCAGTCGCACCTGAGGCTATGGGAAGCAGCCTAAGGCTTAGTTCTCATCACTGTCTCCCAGGGTGTGTTTGTCAAAGAGAAACTCTGCCATGCCAGTTTCAGGGGTCTCCAACCTGTGCAAGTTGGTTACATCATCACCCAATTCATTGATGAATTTCACCTGCTCATTCAGGTAGTGAGTCTCAATGAAGTCACACAAATAAGGGTCATTTTTGTCAGTAGCCAGTTTGTGCAAGTCTAGTAGTGACTGACTCACACTTTTTCCCAAGTGCAGGGGCACACTCCATTGCATTCAGCCCAGTCTCCTAGTTGTCACGGTCTGGTTTCTTGATATCCTGAAGGAAGATTCGGCCACCTCGCTGGTTCTGCAGCTTCATCATTTTCTCAGCATGTTCCCTCTCCTCATCAGATTGGTGAAGATAATATTTGGCAAAGTTCTTCAAAGCCACATCATCATGGTCAAAGTAGTAAGACATAGACAGGTAGATGTAGGAAGCGTAAAACTCCAGGTTGATCTGGCGGTTGATGGAGGCCTCCGAGTCCTGGTGGAAGTTTTGGTGCACCTGCGAGGTGGGCGTGGTGGACACATGATGGGCGGCTGAAGAGAGGCGGCTGCGGGGCTCTGGAGCGGAGGCGGGGACCTTGGGTCGTCTGGGGCACCTGAGGCTATATGAGGAGGGTGCTGTGAGAGGCGAAAGACTGGCCTGGTGGTGGCTGCAGTGCAAGCACCAGCTTCTACCAGTGGTTCCCAACCTTCCTAATGCCACGACCCTTTAATACAGTTCCTCATGTTGTGGTGACCCCCAACCATAAAATTATTTTTGTTGCTATTTCATAACTAATTTTGCTACTGTTATGAATCGTAATGTAAATATCTGATATGCAGGATGTATTTTCATTGTTCACGACCCACAGGTTGAGAACCACTATCAGGGAAACCACAGCTGCTCTCCATGAAGACTCTGTTATATCTTTTTGGTGATTCAACTTCCAAAGAAGCCTTTCCTCTGTAGAAAGCAATGTACCAAAGTGGTTAAAGAGCACAGATTGTGGCACCAGACCTGCTGTATCACCTTGAGTATATTTCTTAATCTCTTTTGTCTCAATTTCTTTCCTTACCTGTGAAAAATGGTGACTTTAGAAACAACTACCTTATTGGGATTCTTATGAGAACTAAATAAATATACATGAAGTCTTTAGAAAAATACCTAGTACATAAGAAATAGTATGAGCAGTAGCTATTATTACCACTTACTGTTCAAGCTTCTGAATCATTTTAGTTGAAATGTATGCTGGGATTTTGAAGCAATTAAAAAATTGTCATTTACAGATACCATATTTTTCCAGGTATAAGACACTATATTTTTCTACCAGTGGTTCTCAACCTGTGGGTCGTGACCCCTTTGGGGGTCAAACAACCCTTTCAAGGGGTCGCCTAAGACCATTGGAAAACACATATATAATTACATATTGTTTTTGTGATTAATCACTATGCTTTAATTTGTAACAATGAAAATACATCCTGCATATCAGATATTTACATTACGATTCATAACAGTAGCAAAATTACAGTTATGAAGTAGTAATAAAACTAATTTTATGTTGGGGGTCACCACAACATGAGGAACTGTATTAAAGGGTCGCGGCATTAGGAAGGTTGAGAACCACTGCCTTAGACTAAAAACCGAGGGGCATCTTATATATGGAACTCAGGGGAGGAGGGAGCCACATGGGCACTTAGCTGCCCATACCTTGTCAAACAGGCTTCCTCCAATCACGAGCCTTATTTTTACTGACTTCAGCTGATGCTGTGATTGGAGGTGGAGGTGGAGAGTGCACAGAAGCAACAGGGACGAGAGCATTCTGAGCCCATAAAAATGTCAAAAAATAAAAAATAAATACCAGTAAGTGATTGTCTAACTCTGCAAAAATTCAAACTGAATGTAATCAGGTATGCAAAAGAGCATGGAAATAGAGCTGCAGAGAGATAATTTGGACCTCCTCCCACTGAATGTATGATCAGACAGTGGAGAAAACAGGAAGAACAACTTCTTAATATGCCAAAAAAGAAGAAGGCCTTAAGAGGAAAACCAGCAAAATGTTTAAAATATTGATTTCTTAAGTTTGGATTGGAAAAGTGGGGGGGGGGCCTTATACTTGGGGGCATTTATACATGGAAAAATACGGTACTTTTCTGAATTATACTAAGCACCTAAAAGAAGTCCAGGAATAAATTCGATATTATAGCAAATGTCAGTTTAATTGACAACCATAACCCCAGATTTCAAAATTTCATGTACATGCAGTTTTGTTCTTGTCATTAACTGACTTACTAAGTAAATAGTTATACTTTCGCACTTATACCATACACTTATACTAATGAAATCAGTTCAATATATTAAAGTTTCATGTAAGATTATGTTTTTGAAAATTCCACTGATAAAAACAAAAAAGATTTAAGGCTCATCTAAAGAAAATAATGTCTCTTTTACTGTGATAATGTGATAATACTAATAGCATAATTTTTATAAAGTACGACTTTACCTATGATCTCATTTGTTACAACAGCATAGTAATACAGGTAGGACAGGAAATATCATTTCTGTTTTACTGATGAGAAAATTAAAGCTTCAAAGGTAAAATGCCTTACTCAGAGTCACAAGGCTATTGTGGCTCAAAGCCAGGATTCCAATCCAACTATTAATTCCTCATTAAGCATTTTTCACTTGATCTTCTTTGCAACAAGCCTGCCTAAATAGCCCTGTTCTGAAATTGGGGACTCTTTTTCTTGGGTGCCTCTGACGCATAGTACATAGTGTGTGTGGGGAGGCTCTAACAGTGGTTCTCAACCTTCCTAATGCCGCGACACTTTAATACAGTTCCTCATGTTGTGGTGACCCCAACCATAAAATTATTTTCGTTGCTACATCGTAACTGTAATTTTGCTACTGTTATGAATCGTAATGTAAATATCTGATATGCAGGATGTATTTTCATTGTTCGTGACCCACAGGTTGAGAACCGCTGCGATCTCTTTCCCTCCTTACATGAGGGAGATTCCTGGTGCTCTTTAGATTCTGATTGCCCAGTTCAGTGAATTGGGAGGTGTTACACTGGACTTGAATGATAATCTGAGCCTAAGATGAAAAGTTAATTAGCCCTTTCAATACCTAATGAGGTTTCACATAATTTATCACCAGTAGAGAGCACTATAAGATTAGAATTAATGTCAGGCCTTGCATGAAGAGAGAATTGTTTGTATCATGAATGTATTACAAAGGCAAAGTTAAAGTGATTTATTTTAAGCAAGCATGATCTGCCTTTGTAATAGTAGATCATTTCCATCAGTTGAATCTTTAGAGAGCAGTCATTCAAAACTTGCATTTAAATGTAATATCAATATTAAAAGGAATAGGCATTACTTGCTTGCCAAAGTTAAATTGAAGAGGTTCAATTCTTAATAAAAATCCAGGCTTTCCTGCTTTCTCCTGAATATCTTGCTTCCAAACCACTGTTGGGGATTTTATATCTTAGAGCTTCTTCTCCCTCCCAGTTGTACATGAGTAGGATTCCACACCTACAGAATAGGCTCTAACATCAGTTATTCGAAAATATTATGTGAGGCTTTATTCTGATACCCTTTATTACTCTTGTTTGGGATTTGTGCCTGTTGGATTTTCTTAACACATTTTTCTGGGTGTAAATATAAAATTGAGCTTCATTTCATAAGTAGCCTTCAGTGTATTCTTTGTGTTCATATAGTTAAGAGACATGCAGTAAATACAAATCAGTGCCCACAGTCAATGGACTAAAATATTGGCATTTAGTTGCAACTAGATTATAGTATTTTACTAGTCTCAACACTCAGATGCATCATACAATGACTTCCGTGCTGTGGAAAGCTTTGCAATAGATCTGTCTTATAGATAGATTAGATAGATGCATTTATACTTCATATGTTTTCCCTTTTTTTTTTTTTTACCGTTTTGCCTGTTCCTCAGACTAGCTGTATTTTAACAAATTCTTCCCCCACAGCCATTTTGTTCTCTGATTTCATCCTGTCATGAAGTCTCAATGTGAAATTGGCGATAGCATGATTGATCATTTAGCTAACAGCAAAATCATGAGTACGGAGTAAAACTTTTTGGAATGCAAAGGTATTAAAATACAAATATCTCAAATGAAAACAGAGGTAACATGAGAGCTCTAATGTTTGAATAAGTCTTTCCCCTCTGATAAATGTGCTTTCCTTTTCAATTTTGTTTCAGTACACGTATTTTTGTATAAATACTACATTTATTGAAAAATGCTCTTGTCCTTCACCCCCTCCTCTATCACAGTAGTAAAATAATGCCCCTGTTTCTCCTGGCAAAACAAACCTTCGAGTGCTCTCTCCTGTAAGTGCTTAGTGACTTATTTGCCCGAATGAGGAAGGGGCATGTCTGTAGTAATATTGCATGCTGGATGAATCCTGTTTAGAATACAATCACAACCAGGTTTCTGTTTATACAGGTGCCATTAGGTGAACTTACTTTCATAGTCAGAGGTTAGCTAGCTTAGCTAATCAGGTGCTCTACACATGAAGGTAAGGATTTAGAATTTTAAAAAGTGCCAAGAAGCTGACTGCCCCCATGAAGATCAGGTTTGCAAGACATAGGTTCTATTGTTTTATTTCCCCAAAGGGGCTCTAGCTACACTTTCAGCAGTATACTGTGCCATATGCCCATAGTTACTATTTAATACCAAGTCCATTAACAAGGATTTTTATGGCCTCCAACAGGGCTTTCAATTGGGGGTTGTTGTTTTTAATTTTGCTTTTCATGAAAGGATTGACATTTTAAGGCTACTGCGAAAGTTAATTTACTAACAGAGATAGCATCTAATGAAATATGAAATACATTTATTTAGAAAATATTCATGTGAACATATACATATCAGAAGAATGTAGGATGAAAAGTTTCAAATTATTTGTGTTAAATATTCATTGAAAGAATGGATATGAATGTCTTTTATATTATCTAGAGTGCCACCACAGCAAGATAGTATGTTTATAATGATTTTTCAAATATTACACATTTTGTTGGGGCTGACAATTTTATGTATACATAAGTGCCTCTGAAGTGAAAGTGTGAACAGAGATTAACTGATAAGCTGAAATGACAAATGCTAGGCACTTGGATTCAGTCTGTGTGAAGAAAGAGTTTAAGGAAATCTGGAAAGTATCATGAGGCTTTCTCGGTTACCCTTTCTAATTCAGTTTCCTTCTTGTTCAGTCTTCAATAATTGCTTACCATTTTTGTTTATTTTTATTGTCTCATTTCCCAGTTTTGCTTATAAATGATATGTTAAAAGCATGATCATAGAAACATATCAGAAGCTTTCATCACTGAGCAGAAGCTCTCAGATTTGTGGTGTGATTTACTTGTTTCTTTTATATAATTTTTGCTCTCTTTGCAGAGCAGCCTCATTATCTCGAGAACTTGTGATGGCTGGTTTTCTAAGTATTTCTTTATTTCAGGTTCCAGTGATATGCATTTGTGGAGCTTTAAAAAATACTTCTTGTGTCTTATACTCTTAACATATACTTTAAAGTCCTGGGCATCAGGAGCAGTAAACAGGACTTGAGACAGTGTATTTTTTTTTCTTGTCTGGAAGATCTTGTATTACACAATAATAGACAAGTACAGAACACAACATATTGGTCTCTAAACATCATATAATCCTCTCTATATAGTACATAGCATGGAGTTTGGCCTAACTCACCTTGGATCAAGTCCAGTGTTATTCAGTTACCAGCAGTGCTAGAAACACCTTGAAGAAGCATGGACTTGCCACTCCCAAGCAGTTGCATGGCTCTGACCCTAAAAATGGTGTAACAGCAGGACTTCGGTGTACAGTTAAGTCCTTACTTAAGGTTGTCAATAGGTTCTTGGAAACTTCAACTTTAAGTGAAATGATGACATATAAGAAACCAATTTTACTGTAGGGTAATTGATATAAATAAGAGTTAAGGGGGATTAAAAATGGCGGCAGAGTAAGTGGATGCTGCACGGACATGCTCCCAGGAACAAACTGGTATTACAGCTAAAATACAGAAAAACTTCCTGAATAATCAATGGAAAACTTGCAGGAGAGAACCCTGATACCTGAGGACCAAAAGTGGAGACCGCATAGAGACTGGTAGGAGGGGTGGAGTCATGAAAGGTCTGGCCAGGTGCCCACAGACAACAACTGAAGTCCCAGAGAGATATCTCAGGTATGGGGGTTTGCCACTGAGAACTCTGGGATCTAATCCCCAAGTTGGGCCCCCCAACAGAGAGCACCAAAACTGAGGAGGGTACCCACATAACATCTGGCTGTGAAAAGCAGCAGGTGCTGTCTGCCAGGGAGTAACAGCTGAAAATTCAGGCACCCTCTTAAAGGGCCAATGCACAAAATTCCCCGTGGAGCCACCCACCTTGTGCTCCGGCAGAGGGAGGGTTAAGTGGACTGGAACTGTGAAAGCAGAAGTCAGGACTGGGGTCTCAGGGGATAGAGCTCAGAAGGCAGATACCCCAGGTTTCCTGTGCTGAGTCATTCCCTCACATAGCAGAGGATGTCTTTCCTACATACACATTTTTAAAAATTGTTTTATTGCTTAAAGTATTACAAAGAGTATTACATATGTCTCCTTTTTCCCCGCCCTTGACAATTCCCTGGCTCCCCTACCCCCCAGTGTCTTATGTCCATTGGTTATGCTTATATGCATGCATACAAGTCCTTCGGTTGATCTCTTACCCTCCCCTCCTGCCCCCCAACCCTCCCTGGCCTTCCCGCTGTAGTTTGACAGTCTGTTTGAGGCTGCTCTGCCTCTGTATCTATTTTTGTTCATAAGTTTATAATGTTTTGCCTTGCCTGGGAGGAAGACAGTTGACACACACTATTGGAAAACACCTTGCCCTGAGGCCACATAAGAGATTAAAAATAACAATTAGCCTCCAGGCAGGAGCAACTGCCCCACGCTGTTGAAAAAAATTCTCACCACACATGAGAACAATTGCCTGGGGGGCATTTCAAGTCAGAATCCTATCAGTCTGTAGGCAGAGGCGGTCTCTGGAAGCTTTGTGTCTATGCCTGATCTAATTAGTCAGAAACAGCCTTCAACACTATCCTGAACTAGGGATTGAGAGGTGTAGAGGATCTACCTAATATATAGTCACAAACCCAAACAGAAAGGCAAAATGAGGAGAAAAATGAAAGAACTAGAGAATTCTCCAGAAGAAGAGATAAATGAAGCAGAGATAAGAAAACTATCTGAAGCAGAGTTAAAGAATGACATAATATAAATTAAGAACACATTGGAAGGAATACACAGCAGATTAGGGGAAGCTGAGGATCGAATCAGTGAATTGGAAAACAGAGTTGAAAATATCACTTAACCAGAGAACCAAAAAGAAAAAAAAACAATTAAAAAACAGGAGGGCAGCTTAAGGGAGTGGTGGGACAATGTGAAACATAAAATATTAGAATAGCAGATGTGCCAGAAGAGGCAAAAAGGGAAAAAGGCATAGAGAAAGTGTTTGAAGAAATAATGGCAGAAAACTTCCCTAACCTGGTAAAGAAAAAAGTCACACAAGTTCAGGAGGCACAGAGAATCCCAAGCAAGAAGGACCCAAACAGACCCACGCCCAGACACATCATAATTAAAATGCTAAAAATGAAAGACAAAGAATCTTAAAGGCAGGAAGAGAAAAGAAAACTGTTATCTACAAAGGAGTTTCCATAAAGTTGACACCTGATTTCTCATCAGAAATTCTACAGGCCAGAAGGGAATGGCATGAAGTACTCAAGGAAATGGAAAGCAAAGATCTGAGACCAAGATTACTATATTTAGCAAGGCTATCATTAAAAGCAGATGGTCAAATAAAGAACTTTCCAGACCAAAAAAACAACAACAAAACAAAACAAAAAACTAAAGTAGTACATCACCACAAGGCAGCATTACAAGAAATGCTATAGGGATTGCTGTAATGAGAAGAAGAAACAGAGAGAAACCTAGCCATACAGAATTAAAATGGCTATAAATAAGTACCTATCAATAATAACCCTAAATGTAAATGGATTAAATGTTCCAATCA
>NW_005363283.1:1791834-1797088 GCF_000412655.1 Myotis brandtii
ACCCTGGTAAACATATATGCACCCAATATGGAGCACCTAAATATATACCAAAAACTTCTAGAGGACTTTAACAGAGAGATTGACAACAGTATATTTATATTAGGGGATTTTAACACCCCTCTGATTTCACTGGATACATCTTCCAGACAAAAACTTAACAAGGAAACAGAGACTCTAAAGGACACACTGGATCAGATGGATTTAATTGACATCTATAGAATATTTCACTCCAATGCAGCAGAATATACATTCTTCTCAAGTGAACATGGATCATTCACAAAGATAGACCACATGTTAGGACACAAAACAAGTCTCTACAAGTTCAAGAATATTGAAATCATATCAAGCATCTTCTCAGATCACAGTGGAATGAAATTAGAAATCAACTACAGTAAAAACACCCCAAAACATTCAAACACATGGAGGCTAAATAGCATGTTATTAAACAATGAATGGGTTACTAATGAGATCAAGAAAGGAATAAAAAAATTCCTGGAAACAAATTAAAATGAACATACAAGAACCCCAAATCTCTGGGACACAGTAAAAGCAGTCCTGAGAGGGGAGTTCATAGCACTACAGGCATACCTCAAACAAAAAAATCAGCAAAAACTATTTAACCCTACAACTTAAAGAACTAGAAAGGGGTCAACAAGAAAAGCCCAGAGTAAGTAGAAGGAAGGAAAAAAATAAAGATTAGAGCAGAAATAAATAACATACAGACTAAAAAAAATACAAAAAGTCAATAAAACCAAGAGCTTGTTCTCTGAAAGTATAAACAAAATTGATAAAACATTAGCCAAACTCATCAAGAAACAAAGAGTGAGGAACCAAATAAATAAAATCAGAAACGAAAGTGGAGAGGCACCACTGACACCACAGAAATGCAAAGGATTGTAAGAAAATACTATGAGCAACTATATGCCAACAAGCCAGACAATATGGATGAAATAGATAAATTCCTATTAAAATACAGTATCACAAAACTGAATCAGGAAGAATAAAAAAAACTGAATAGGCCAATAACAACTGATGAAATAGAAGAAATTGGTAGAAAAAATTGGTAGAAAAAACAAACAAACAAAACAAAACAACAACAACAAAAAACTCCCACCAAACAAAAGCCCAGGTCCAGATGGATTTACAGGGGAATTTTACTAATACTTATACTCCTCAAACTATTTCAGAAAATCCAAGAGGAAGGAACACATCCAAACTCGTTTTATGAGGCCAGCATTATCCTAATTTCAAAATCAGATAAAGACACTACAAAGAAACAGAACTACGGTCCAATATCCCTGATGAACATAGATGATAAAATCCTCAAAAAATATTAGCAAATCACATCTAGCAATATATTAAAAAAGATCATACACCATGACCAAATGCTATTTATTCCAGGGAATCAAGGATGGTACAATATTTTCAAATCAATAACATGATACATCACATAAACAAATTGAAAGACAAAAATCATATGATCATATCCATAAATGCAGAAAAAGCATTTGACAAAATACAACACACATTTTTGATAAAAATTCTCAGCAAAGTGGGAATAGAGGGAGCATACCTTAACATGATAAAGGCCAGATATGACAAACCTACAGCCAACATCATCCTCAATGGGCAAAAACTAAAACCATTTCCCCTAAGAACAGGAACAAGACAGGGATGCCCTCTTTTACCATTCTTGTTCAACATATTTCTGGAAGTCTTGGTTATACCGTAGTGATCAGACAAGAAGAAGAAATAAAAGACATCCAAATTGGAAAGGAGGAAGGAAAACTCTCATTATTTGTAGATGACATGATACTGTACATAGAAAACCTTAAAGACTCCATAAAAAAACTACTAGATTTAATAAATGAATTCGGAAATGTAACAGAATAGAAAATTAACACTCAAAAATCTATAGCATTTTTTATACACCAATAGTGAATTCTCCGAAAAAAACTAAACAAACAATCCCATTTACCATTGCAACAACAACAACAAAAAATTAAAATACTTAGGAATAAATTTAACCAAGGAGGTAAAAGACTTGTTCTTGGAAAACTAGAGGATGTTGAAAGAAAAGATAGTGGAAGATATAAACAAATGAAAGAATATACTGTGTTCATAGATTGGTAGAATTAACATCATTAAAGTGTCCAAACTATCCAAAGCAATCTATAGATTCAATGCAATCCCTATTAAAATACCAATGGCATATTTCACAGATCTAGAACAAATACTCCAAACATTTATATAGAATCAAAAAAGATACCGAATAGCCACAGTAATCTTGATGAAGAACAACAAAGTTGGAGGGATCACAATACCAGATATCAAGTATGTTATCTCCAATAAGGTTTTGATCTCCAAATTTTACAGGGAACTCATACAACTTAACAAAAGGAAGATAAACAATCCAATCCAAAAATTTGCAAAGGACCTAAATACACTTTTCGAAAGGGGACATACAGAAGGCGAAGAGACATATGAAAACATGTTCAGAGTCACTAATCATTGGAGAGATGCAAATCAAAATGCCAATTAGGTACCATCTCACACCTGTCAGAATGGCTACCGTCAACAAATCAACAAACGACAAGTGTTGGTGAGGATGCTGAGAAAAAGGAACGCTCTTGCACTGCTGGTGGGAATGCAGACTGGTGCAACCACTGTGGAAAACAGTATGGAGTTTCCTCAAAAAGTTACAAATGGAACTCCCATTTGACCCAGTAATCCCACTTCTTGGAAAATATTCCAAAAATCAGAAACACCATTCAGAAAGGACATATGCACTCCTAGGTTCATAGCAGCACAATTTACAATAGCTAAGATTTGGAAATAGCCTAAATGCCCATCATAAGATGAGTGGATTAAAAAACAGTGGTACATCTACACAATGGAATAGTACACTGCTGTAAAAAAGAAAGAACTCTTACCATTCGCATAAGCATGGATGGAAATGCAGAGCATTATACTTAGCGAAATAAGCCAGTCAGAGAAAGATAAATATCACATGATCTCACTCATTTGTGTAATATAAATAAACAACATAAATTGATGAACAAAAATAGAGCCAGAGGAAAAAAAATAATTTAGAATATAATTTAATAATTCTTTTATTTTCAGATTTTTAATATTTCCTATAACCTTTATATTATACTATGTTAGTACAGTTTTTATAATATTGTATTTCAAATTTTTTCTTGAGATATTAATGTTTATTGCATTTAATATTTATTTATTTATTTTTTTGTGTTAATATTATATTTAAATTTGTTTTCTTGAAATATTAATGTTTATTGCATGCAACATTATTATATTGCTTAATATTGTTTTTCTTGAAAAAATATTGTATTATTAAAAAAAGTTACTGTATGTTTCCATGTAAAAAATGCAATTTTTTTCCTAAAATTGTTAGACTGGAAATTGAGGGGCATCTTATACATGGACGTCAGGGGAGGAGGGAGCTGCACGGGTGCTTAGCTGTCCATACGTTGTCAAACAGGCTTCCTCCAATCATGAGCTTTATTGTTACTGACGTCAGCTGATGCTGTGATTGGAGGTGGAGGTGGAGAGTGCACAGATGCAACAGGGACCAGAGTATTCTGAGCCCACAAAGATGTCAAAAAATAAAAAAGATAAATACTGGCAAGCAATTGTCTTACTGTGCATGTAATCAGGTATGCAAAAGAGCATGGAAATAGAGCTGCAGAGAGTCAATTTGGACCTCCTCCCACTGAGTGTATGATCAGACAGTGGAGAAAACAGGATGAACAACACCTTAATATGCTAAAAAAGAAGGCCTTAAGAGGAAAATCAGCAAAATGAGCAAATTTAGAGCAGAGTCTTAAGACTTGGATTATGGAGCAGCACAAGAGTGGTTTATGTGTGTCAACCAAGCTTATTCAATGTCAAGCAAGAATGTTTGCAAGTGAAATGAACATTGTTGATTTTACAGGAAAGGCAAAATGGTGCTTCAGTTTCATGAGGAGAGAAGGGTTGGCCATGAGAACACGAACAAAATTAGCTCAGAAAATCCCACCAGTTTCTGAAGATGATCTCACATATAGAGACAGTTGCAAGAATAGGGCCTCGCTTCCGTCTCTGCTGCTGCTACCCCGCCCTTCTCTGCCACTGCTACCCTGCCTGTCTCTGTCGCTTCTCTCCTGCCCGTCTCCGCTACCTCGGCTCCGTTGTTTGGCTTCCTCCTACGGTGTCTTCAGTCATCACTCCCAGCCAGTATATGAAAATTAGCCACTATCTTTGTTGGTGGTTAATTTGCATATCACACTGATTAGCCAATGGGAGGTGTAGCGAAGGTACGGTCAATTACCATGTTTGTCTATTATTAGATAGGATAGTGATGAAGAAGAGAGCAATGATGCAACAGAGGCTGAATAAAGTGATATACTGCATAATATAATAGTACTGGTATGTAAACATTACCTGTGTTAACATTAAATAAAAATGTGTTCTGTTTTATGTTTAATATATTGATTTCTTAATTTTGGGTTGGAAAATTGGGGGGGGGTGTCTTATACATGGGGGCATGTTATAAATGAAAAAATATGGTAAGTTCCTATATTTCTGGTCACGAAAACATCTCCAAACTTCTAAATAAAGAACCAAAACACTTCTAATATTGAACGTTGAAATACCAGTAAATGTGCACTATACATACATTTAAGAAAGATTACAAAAACAAGTAATTTAATTACTTTCCAACCCCCTTATTCCAATTCAGGGCTGTGGGTGGCCAGAGCCTATCCCAGTAGCTCAGGGTGCAAGGGGTGACCCACCCTGGACAGGTGTCCTTCCATAGCAGGGACACAATTTCTGTCTATTTCCCAAACCCCCACCATGTACTCTGGCAACCACTTTTCTACTCTTCATTTCTATGAGTTTGACTTTTTCTTTATATTCCACATATAAGTGATACCATTCAGTCTTTGTCTTTCCATTGTGTGTATTTATGCAAATTCTTTATCCATTCATCCCTTGAAGGACATTTGGGTTGTTTCCATTTCTTGGCTATTGTGAATAATGCTACAATGGACATGAGAGTACAGAAATCTCTTTGAGATCCTGTTTTCATTTCCATATAAGTAATTATGATTAATTTAAATTGAAAATTAATATTTGATCCAGATATTGGAAATTTTAAAGTGTATTTAGAACAATTGGGGTATGTGAATCCACTTTGTCAACTCTAAATTTTATGAAATATAAATATAGATAAGATATTTCTTATGAATAC
>NW_005363283.1:1797155-1810851 GCF_000412655.1 Myotis brandtii
TATGAAAAAGGAACATAAATTACCTCCTTAATAATTTTATATAGATTACATTTAAAATACTATTTTATATTTTGAGTAAAAATATAAAAATATAAAAAACCAATATTATAATTAAACTAGAGGCCTAGTGCATGAATTTGTGCACCAGTGTGGTCCCTCGGCCTGGCCTGCGAGATCAGGCCAAAACCGGCTCTCTGACATCCCTTGAGGAGTCCCAGATTGCGAGAGGGCACAGGCCAGGGCGAAGGACCCCACTGGTTCACGATTAGGGCCAGGGAGGGAACACAGGAGGGCTCCAGGGTGTGTCCAGCCCCATTTCGCCCAGTCCCAATAGTGGCTGATCAGGGCCGGCTTGCCAGGGAGGGATGCGGGAGGTTGGCCAGCTGGGGAGGGACTGCAGGAGGGCACCAGGGCATGTCAGGGTGTCTCCCTCAGTTCCGATCAGCCAGACCCCAGCAGCAAGCTAACCTACCAGTCAGAGCATCTGCCCTTGGTGGTCAGTACATGTCATAACGACTGGCCAACCAGTCAACTGTCTTCCCTCTGGTGGTCAGTGCATGTCACAGCAACTGGTAGACTGGTCGACTGTCTGCCCCTGGTGGCACATCATAGTGAACAGTTGAACAGCCTTAGCATATCATTAGCATATTATGCTTTGATTGGTTGAATGGTCGACTAGTTGACTGGACACTTAGCATATTAGGGTTTTATTATATAGGACTAGAGGCCAGGTGCACAAAAATTTGTGCACTCGGGGGGGGGGGAAAAAAACCCTCAGCCCAGCCTGTGCCCTCTCGCAGTCTGGGACCCCTCAGGGGATGACCACCTGCTGGCTTAGACCCGATCCCCAGAGGATCAGACCAAAGCTGGCAGTCAGACATCCCTCTGGCAGCCGGGAGCGCTCGGGGGATGTCCACTTGTCAGCAGGGAGCAGGCCTAAGCTGCAGTCGGACATCCTTAGCACTGCTGAGGAGGCGGGAGAGGCTCACACCACTGCTGTACTGGCAGCCATCAGCCTGGCTTGTGGCTGAGCAGAGCTCCCCTTTGGGAGCGCACTGACCACCAGGGGGCAGCTCCTGCATTGAGCGTCTGCCCCTGGTGTGGCCCCGCCCCGTCCATCACACCGTCCTTCCAGCCCCAGCTCAGGAGAGGGGGGCATCTGAGGGCCGGGTCTCTCTTGAAGTGGGCATCGAGGCAGAGCGCCAGTGAGGTGGGCCCCGGGCACCTCCCCTACCTGACCCCTCAGGGTGTGCACTGGGGCCTCCATGTCACTCAGGGCCGGGTCCGCAGGGTGGACTTCAATTGCAGCAGGAGGTATTTGGGTCAGATAATGAGGGCTGTTAAGGCTGGAATGCCTTATCTATCTAAGCGCTGTGACGAGGAGAAGCTGGCACGGGGTGAACCTGCCAGACGCAGGTGGGGCTCCCACCTGCGCCCCATCCAGCCTCTGTGCCTGTGATCACAAGGTGCCCTTCACGAGTGGGTGGCTTCGGCGAGAGTGAACAGGCACTCCGCTCCAGGGAGCAGGAGACAGGGCGGGAGGGACCCACTGGCGCTGGGAGGAGGAGGAGAAAGAACCCTCCATGGTCCTCAGGTTCCCACTCCACCTTGACACCACCGTTCACTCCCTGAGCAGCCCGGGAAGGCACTGGGCTGTGTCCTCACCTGCAAACAGGGAACAACGCCCTTGCTCAGGGGGGCCCTAGGGCTTGCTTGCTCACAGCTGGTGCTTCATCAAGGTCAGTGTCCTTGCTTCCTCTTTATGAAGGTCAAGTACAAGAGTGACCACGAGATGACCTGTGTACAGGGAAGGGCTGTGCCATGTCCATTGTAGTCACTGTCCATGCATGGGAACTGCTGGCCAAACAGACCCCTTGTCACTGGTCATCTGGGGACAGACAGGCAGGCAGTGAAGGCCTGGCCTAGTGGTAGACCCAGACTGGGCCCAGATGAGAGCTGGCCAGGGCTGGGGGGACTGTCCCCACCAGTGGTACAGGGAGGGGACACTCAGCAACCTGGGTCCGGTCAGGCCTTCCAAGGGTGCCCAGCAGTAGCCAGTCATGCAGGTGACAGTGTGGCAGACAGGACAGCATGGACCAGGGGTCCTCAAACTTTTTAAACAGGGGGCCAGTTCACTGTCCCTCAGACCGTTGGAGGGCCGGACTGTAGTTTAAAAAAAAACTATGAACAAATTCCTATGCACACTGCACATATCTTATTTTGAAGTAAAAAAACAAAACGGGAACAAAGACAATATTTGTATTTGCATGTGACCCGCGGGCCGTAGTTTGAGGACCCCTGGTGTAGATTATCCTGTTTTCCGCCCAGCTGGTGTAGGTTAGTGGTTGAGTGTTGACCTATGATATCAAGGTTTGATGACAGTCAGGGCACTGGGTCATGGGCTCAATCCCCAGTAGGGGGCATGCAGGAGGCAGCTGATAGATGATTCTCTCTTACCATTGATGTTTCTACCTCTATCTCCCTCTCCCTTCCTCTCTGAAATCAATAAAAAATAGTTAAAAAATAAATTATCCTGTTTCCTTTTACTTTAAAAAATGTGGCTACTAGAAAATTTAAAATTACTTTTATGACTCACATTGGATTTCTTCTTTACAGTGTTTCTCTACAGTGTTGGTTCTCAACCTTCTGGCCTTTTAAATACAGTTTCTCATGTTGTGACCCAACCATAAAATTATTTTCGTTGCTACTTCATAAGTGTAATGTTGCTACTGTTATGAATCATAATGTAAATATCTGATATGCAGGATGGTCTTAGGCGACCCCTGTGAAAGGGATGTTCAACCGCCAAAGGGGTCGCAACCCACAGGTTGAGAACTGCTGCTTTAGAAGAACACTAGTGTCATCTAATCCTACTTAACCTAAGTGTATTTGGAGTAAAATCCCCAGTTGGAACTTCACCTCCTTTTATTTTTATTTATTTGTTTTTTAATATATTTTTATTGATTTTTTACAGAGAGGAAGGGAGAGGTATAGAGAGTTAGAAACATTGATGAGAGAGAAACATCGATCAGCTGCCTCCTGCACATCCCCGGATGTGCCCGCAACCAAGGCACATGCTCTTGACTGGAATCGAACCTGGGACCCTTCAGTCCACAGGCCGATGCTCTATCTACTGAACCAAACCAATTAGGGCATCACCTCATTTTATTTTAATTCACAAGGATACCATCACCTTTCAAAGCTTCTCAAGGCTGATTTTAAGCAAAACAGCACAGAAGTGAAGCTATGGCTGGACTTTCTCACAGCCATTTCTCTAAATGCATCCTCTCTCTTTCAGTCCATGATTAGGCTCATTTATAAGTCCAGTGCACTCAAGTCATGCTCCCTCAGGCTTTACTTGATTGACAAATTCATCCAGTATAGTAATTTACACTAAAATGATGTAGTTCGATGTGCTGCTCCTTTCAGGGTTATTTGCACTTTAAAATTTATTGCTTGCAGAGAACAACAGTTAACTTAAAGGGATAAATTTAAGGATAATGTGATCTCTAAACTTGAGATATATTCCATCAAGGAGATATTCCTGATCAGTTTCCTAGTTATAAACAAAACAAACAAAGGCCCAGGTCTTTCTCATGATTCTCTTCCTGTTTCTACCTTTTCCCTATGAGTACGTAGCCACTTATAGACAAAGATCCTTTGCTTTAGATAAATTTATCTGTTTCATACTGACAAGTAGGATATTTATGGCCAATCATTGGCAAGATGTGAAACAAATTAATGTATTTTTAATTTCTCTCTTTGTTCTAGAAATGATAATGATGAGCAGTTTCCCTTTCATAAGACTGCCAGGTCCCCTAGAGTTGGCTGCCTGGAACTAAAAATACCAACAAAATGTTCAGTCAATTATTTTTACTTTATTTTATTATGAGCCAATTTCTAAAAAATACTTATAATCTCAGTAGAATACAACCTGTTAGCATGAAGAATTCAGAGGGAGGTCATAGTGCATCCTTTACTTTTTCCAAGGGAACTTAAGGCTGGAAGAACTGGACAAGTATTTAAACCATATGACCTACAGCATGGACTCTATCTCCATATTTTATTAGGGAATACACAATATGTGATCATAGATATGGTAAAATGGATATTGTTTCTCTCAATGTAAGGATAAATGTGTAATCTAACTACACTTGTGAATGTCTCTTAGTTTTTTAAAACTCTCTTTGGATGGGATACTGATATTTTGTATTTTTCTCCGAGAGTTGACAGAGAATGGAAGAATTTAGTTTTATTTTCTTTGGGCTGAAATAGAGGATCCCCTTTGAAATGGAAAGGGAGGGACAGTCTTAGGAATTTGTAGTTATATTGTACCTATCAAGAGAAAAAAATGTGATTTTGGCGTACTACAGTAATGTTTATATTACTACTCCACTGCCAATGGAAAACTTGAGACAGAATAAGGTTAAGCAGTTTCCCAGTGTTCCACAGTAAATTGGCAGTTGAAATGGGATTAGAATCTAGGTCTCCAAACCTTGGGGGCTTCTCCATTAGCTCAGATCATGTACAGCTCAGCAGTTTCTTTCACAAGATCCTCCTGACATGACACATGCCATCAGTCTTATAACAGATGTTTTGAGGGTGGAGCAGATGGTTTCTTCCATTCACCCTCTAAGTCCTTGACTCCAGAGAGTCTGATCATGTCAGAGATGGCACTCACAGACCTCTTTCCCCAGAGATCCACCTCCCCGTCTGCTCATCCTTTTTCCTGCTCATCTTTCCCTTCTCAAGAAAACACTGTTCTTACAGTTCCCTTTTCTTATGAGGCTATGTACTTTCCCCCAAAGAATTTTCTGTCACTTGTGTTCTTGTTGTCCTGACTCTTCTAAAATTTTCATAGTAAGTTGCAAGATCACTGGGCTCCACATCCAATTTTTTTTTATGTTATACTATGTGTACTGGTTAATAATGGTGGGTTTTGTAATCAAAGAAAACGATAATTTCAAGAGAAACATCAAAAGTGCTTCATTCAAAGTAATGTCCATCACTAGGTACACCTTTCCCCCATCTTTCAGGTAATTTGTGGATACCATCCCAATAGAACTTTTCTTGTTTTGAGGCAAACCATTCAGAAACCCAATTTTCCACTTCTTTGTACGTTTTGAAGTGCTGCTCAGAAAGTGCGTGTGCCATCAATCGGAACAAGTGGTAATCTGAAGGAGCAAGGTCTGGTGAATACGGTAGATGGGTTAATATTTCCCAGGCAAGATTTTTTTATATTTCTTTCTCTATTGATTAAGGTATTTCATATGTGTCCTTATCGCCCCATCCCCCTGCCCAGGGGAGATCTTTTAACATGTCTTTAACTGGTTTTGAAGTGTGTGATGGTGCGTCATCATGAAGCAAAATTACTTTGCCATGTCTTCTGGCACATTCTGGTCATTTCATGATCAAAGCGTCATTCAAATGGATTATTTGTTGTTGGTAGCGATCAGTATTAATGGTTTCACCTGGTTTTAGAAGCTCATAATCCACACCTTCCTGATCCCACCAAACGCAGAGCATTGTCTTCTTTCCGAAGCAATTTGGTCTTGCAGTCGATGTTGATGGTTGACGTGGATCAACCCATGATTTTGTACATTTGGGATTCTCAAAATAAATCCACTTTTCATCGCCAGTCACAATTCAATTTCAATGCCCAAAAGACTTTCTTTTGTGCCATTGAAGCAACATTTTACTGATGACTTTTCAGTTTTCCATTTGTCTTTTGTTCAGTTGATGTGGCACCCATTTTCCTTCCTTTAAAATCTTTCCCATTGCTTGGAAACAATCAGAAATTGTTTACTGAGCAAGGTTTAATCTTTCTGCAAGTTGTTTTTTGAGTTTGACACACATCTTCATCCAATAATGCTTGTAATTGTTGGTCTTCAAACTTTTTCGGCTGACCTGGACATTATTTATCTTTCACATCGTAATCATCACTTTTAAAGCATTTAAACCAGTGTTCACAAGTATCTTGAGATGGAGCATGTTCACCATAAGCTTCCCGAAGTATACGATAACTTTTTCTTCAAAATAATGAATTAAAACTTCCCGCAAATGCTCTTTTTTTTTGGCACAAAATTCTACATTTTTAAGCATAAAAATATCTATGATGTTAACACCTTCAGCAAATTTGACATATGAAGTTTTGAAACTCGCTGTCAACACAACAAAATAGCATACATATCAAATCGCATATATATCAACATATGTGTAACCCCATCTATTGAAAAAAATCCTCATTATTAACTGGTACACCTAGTTGATGATCTGTGACAAGTTGCTTTCTACCTTTATGCCACATACATTTCGGATGAACATCAGTTCCCTGGAGGACCCCCATATATACTACTTGGGGAGCCCCTGTCCTAGAGTACATTGAAATTCAGAGAAAAAGAACAAGGCCTTGCCTACAAGTTCCTGATGCTCCATTGGCTATTTCAGCCATCATTTACATATAGCTTATTCTCTGTAGTAGCATATTTGTTTTTGAATTTCATTCTTTCTACATTCTTCTTCTTGAATATCTTAAAATCACTTGCTGACATTCATTTTTTCTTCTTCTTAGCTAACCAGTGACTTAAGTTTGTGTCTTGAGGGAACCCAGTGTCAGATGTATATGTGTGTGGCTGAACTTACACACAAGTGTGTGTATGCCTACATGCACATGTGTTCAGGCACCTCTACCCAGTTCAGGGTATTGAGTTTAATTGTAGAAACATTGACTCTGGAATCATAATGCTTTTAATTCCAAATCTTGATACTTATAAGCTGTATGAGTCTGGGAAGTTCATTTTACTTCTTGTTCCTATATAGACATTCAGGATATTTCTGCTGTTGTAGGGAACGAATAGAAAACAAAAACAAGTTGTAATGGAGGATCATGAAAGCCAAAGAGAGAAAATATGATTCCTCAATGGTGAGCCATTGTCCCCAGGAAAGAATTACTGCCCACTTTCCTTGCTTCAAAGTGGGCAGTCTTGAGTGAAAAATCTGGAAAATCCTCTAAGGAAAACTAGTCAGCCTTTCTTTCAATGCTGCAGACAGTACCTCATTTACTTGTAATGAAAGAAATAGATGGAAATGATGGCCATTTGCTTCTGACCATAGCCAGAGTCATTCTGATTTTTAAAATTGTACTATGGTGTTACAAACAAACAACCTTATAATTAATCTTGTATTTTCCTGTGTTGGGGTGAGTGGATATAATCAGAATGTGGATGTTAGATTATAAATGAAAACATTCTCATTTTTCTCATGAATCTATCACCCTTTTGTGCCCCTTTGTCTTAACATACTGAAATACTTAATCTGCAGCCAGTAATGGGCCATGTTTCTACTTTCTTCTGTCGTAACTTGGGATTCAGGTGACTTTCACTCTGTGCTTATCTTTGTTTGAGAAAGTGCAGAATGCAGATGGAGAACACTGAATCTCCTTGGACATAACCTTGAAGTTGGACCCTAGAGGGTTATAGGAATTTTCCAATTATTTATTCCAGTCTTAACATGTTTTATGATCTCCCTGGGCTCTTTTGTGCTCATACTAACTCTTGTTAGGAGATTGGATTAAGTGACCTCTCATTAAATGAATACAATTTTCCTTGGTTTCTTAATTTGGCTGCTAGCCAATATCTGTCCCTTTCTACCTTTGTATCTGAAGTGTGTCACCTTTGGGTCTGAAGCGGATTCTGGGATAATTTCAACTAAGAAAGGTTTGTTTAAAATTATCAAAAGGATTAATAATTTTTAAAGACTTTATATTATTTGGTCACTTCTTCATCCTCTTTTCGAAGTCTTTAAAAAAAATCCTGATATAATGGCAGAGAAACCTTGTTGGAATGTCAGCTCTCCTGAATGTACAGTTACCTTGAAATATACTGATTTTTATCTGATCCCAGAACTACAAGAAATTTGATGAGATCATTGAATTCAACCTCTGCTTTTAAGGCCTCTCCCTAAATTTTGCATGATAGATGATTGTTCACTAAGGGTGGAAAATTCTATAATAACATTTGATGGCCTAGTCCAATGTCTGGACAGTTGCAGAATGGAGACTCCTAAGGTCTTGCTGTGTCACATTAGAAATTAAATGAGATTTTTATTCACTCCATTTATTTGAGTTAACAAAGCACCAGTCAGTATTCTACTGACAGAACCTCAGATGTGAAGGCTGGGACGTCTATCACCAGAGTTGATTCAGCTGCACTAGCTGCCTAAGTGGCTGTCCCCTTCCTTCTTCACTGCTGTGGGCTCAGCCAAAATGAACAACCTTCCTAGTTACTTACAATGTAGTGGTAATTGGTAGTGACACCAAGCATCAGCCTGTGAGCTTGAGTTCACAACAGTCTTATTATCCCACATTATAAAATGCAAAGAGTTTGACTTCTCATAAGCACCAGAAGGGCTGCATAATGATGCCATCCTGCCAATGTTGACTCTTATAGAATGCGTTCTGTGTACAGTTTTCTAATGGTGCTCCAGGAACTTTCTACTCCATTAAGTCCTTTCACACCTTCAAATGTATTTACTGACTTAGAACATGCCTCAGTGTCCTCAGAAAGAAGGATTAGAATTGGTTTCCATGTGCTAGGCTTGGTGGGCAATTTAATATACAATAAATTCTTTGTTAATTAATTTCTGGAACTTTTAAATTTCTGTGTGAGTGTCATCACCAAGAGAACACTGTACAATGAGCCTTGTACATTGCTAAGGGTGTGGTGGAAATAAAGAGGTGGGTGTCCCAAACTTGGCCTTCGTTTCCTACCTTGGTGCCTACCTACATTTCAAGTACCTGCTTTCCTTACTTTCTGCACCAGGGAATCTTCCCATAATAGGTCTTCATATTTATTGCTTTCCTGTTGCCCTGTTATTGAAATTCTTTCCTCTCATAATACTCGAAATTCCCGTTATTCTCCAGCTAGCTCCACAGTCCTGACTTAAGTGTCACTTCTTCAAGGCTGCATTTCTTTTTTTTAAAAAATATATCTTATTGATTTTAGAGAAGAAGAGAGAGGGAGAGATAGAAACATCAATGATGAGAGAGTATCATTGAGTGGCTGCCTTCTGCACGTGTCCTACTGGGGATCGAGCCTGCAACCCAGGCATGTGCCCTTGGCCGGAATCGAACCCAGGACCCTTCAGCCCGCTGGCTGAGGCTCTATCCATTGAGCCAAATCAGCTAGGGCAAGGCTGCATTTCTTAACACCAGAGATTATGTCAAGCCTTGATGAACCATATATCTCCTTGGTAGCACTTGTCTAAAAGGGCAATTATTTCTTTACTTGCACTGTCACTTCACACAGTGAGGAATGGAGAGTAGCAAAATTTCTCCCAAAGGCAGATGGTGAGTTGGGCAAAGGGACCTTCTCTTCTGTAGCTTGTGCTATCCATGTGTACTTCTGGAAGATTATTGGGTTACTCAAACCCAGTGTTAAATCTATTAATGCCAACAGCCTTTGAGGGTCTATTGAGTGACTTTATCTTGATGACACATTAAAGAATATTTGATTCATTTTGTATTAAGTTAAATCAATGATTATTTGTCAAACACCCATGAGCAGTTCTGTGCTAGGTGCCTGAAGCAAAAATAAATGTGTAAGACATGGTCCATACCTTATGCTCTGGTTGTGTAAGCTTGTGATCTGGTTAAGATGAGACAAACTACACTAAAAATTAATGATGCCCCTCTCCACTAAGATAGGTATTTACTTTCATAATCCTCCAAGCTTTTCATTTATAACAGATACTATTTCTGTTTGCTATTATGGTAAACAGAATTCTAAGGTGGTCCCTATGATCCCTACCTCCTGGTGACATACATTCATATAATTTTTTTCTCCTTGAATAGGGGCATGTGGCCTGTGACTTGCTTCTAATCAGTAGGATATGGAAAAGGTGGCAGGATATATGTGATTACAGGTTTGTGATTGCATAATCTAGCCTATTTTGCTAGCGTGTCTCCTGTTGTTGGCTGTGAAGAATCAAGTTGCCAGACCTGGTTTCCACCTTGCTTTCAATCTTGTGAGAGAACATGAGAAAAGAACCCAGGTGTGCTTTGTCCAGACTCCTGACCCACAAAGGTTGTGAGATGAGTATGTGTTGTTTTTAAAACCCTAAATGTGTGGTAATTTGTTACAGAGAATAGAAAACTAATACTACTTTTGAATAATTATTTGTATAATTACAGCAAGTGTTTATCTCCTCACATTTATAAGTCACTTGTGGGCAGGAAACACGACTCTTACTGCTTCATGCTTCATGCATATAGAGTTGCTGATAAGTAAACATTGGTTGAATGAATACATTTATGAATAAATGAATAAGTGAATTGGAATGTCAAGGTTAGTTCTGGGCACCACAAATAGAGACAAATTTAGCAAAATTTAGGACCTTTAGTAGAAAGCCACAAGGATGAAAGTGAGGTGTGTGAAAATCATGGCAAGCTAGGAATAGTCAAGAGAGTTGCAGATGTTTGGCTGGAGAAATGTGAACATCAGATGGTAAGTCATGAATTATGCTCAGGCATGTGAAGTGTCCCATGAAAAAGAGGTTGTGCCCATGCACTCTGTGTAACCCATGAGTTTAGTTGAACTCAGGGTTAATGGATGGGAGCTATTAGAAAAGAGATTTTGTTTGGTGTAAGGAAAAGTGTGTGTGTATTGGTGTCATTGGGGTTTACAATTAGAGTTGCTCTTTTAGGGTTATTCCATGAGGTGGTAGGTAGTTCCTTGCTACTTGGATTATATAGAAAAGGGCAACCACTTTTTAAGTATGTTGTAAACTGGATCTTTTCATTTAAAGACAATCTAATTGGGAAAGATGACATATATGGAAAGAAAATAAATATAAACAAGTCATTATGCTAAGTGCCAATAAGACATGAATACAGACAACAAATCAGATCTAAAAGGCTTTAGAGCAGTGGTTCTCAACCTTCCTAATGCTGCGACCCTTTAATACAGTTCATCATGTTGTAGTGACCCACAACCATAAAATTATTTTCATTGCTACTTCATAACTGTAATTTTGCTACTGTTATGAATCATTATGTAAATATCTGATATGCAGGATGTATTTTCATTGTTATAAATTGAACATAATTAAAGCATAGTGATTAATCACAAAAACAATATGTAATTATATATGTGTTTTCCGATGGTCTTAGGTGACCCCTGTGAAAGGGTCGTTCGACCCCCAAAGGAGTCGCGACCCACAGGTCGGCAACCCACAGGTTGAGAACCGCTACTTTAGAGGATGGAGTGGCCTTGAAGATTAAGAAATTATAGAATACTTTGTGAAAGAGATTATATTTGAATGAAAAATAAGCTTTGGATGTGTGTATCCAATGGGATATGGGGGGATTTTTATGCAGGAGTAACAGTACTGATTTCAGAGAGGAAGGGAGAGGGAGAAAGAGATAGAAACATCAATGATGAGAGAGAATCATTGATTGGCTGCCTCCTGCATGCCCCCTACTGGGGATCGAGCCTGCAACCCAGGCATGTGCTGTTGACCACAATGAACCTGGGACCCTTTAATCTGTAAGCTGATGCTCTATCCACTGAGCCAAACCTGCGGGGACCAGTTCCTCTTAAAGGACATTGGGGGAGGAACTAACTTGTCTGGGGAAAGGGCGAGTGCTGGAGTGGCAGCTTTCTCCTAGACCAGTGATGGCAAACCTTTTGAGCTCGGCGTGTCAGCATTTTGAAAAACCCTAACTTAACTCTGGTGCCGTGTCACATATAGAAATTTTTTGATATTTGCAACCATATTAAAACAAAGACTTATATTTTTGATATTTATTTTATATATTTAAATGCCATTTAACAAAGAAAAATCAACCAAAAAAATGAGTTCGCGTGTCACCTCTGACAAGCGTGTCATAGGTTCGCCATCACTGCCTTAGACAGTGGTTCTCAACCTTCTGGCCCTTTAAATACAGTTCCTCAGTCCCCTTGAGTGTGGCCATGAAGTTTCAATCGCACTGTACGTGCATGCCCGCACATGGTATTTTGTGGAAGAGCCATACTCAAGGGGCCACAGTTTGCCAACCACTGTCCTAGACAGAAGTGTTGCTGGAAGCCATTGTTCCTTTGCTGAGCCCTCACTGCCACAGAGCCCACACGCAGGCACCATATCTGAATCTCTATCAACTTGGCTCACACTTTTCCCCCTGCCCTGGTAATTCCCTGAGACCCTGCCCCTCCCTACTTGCAGGCTAATCCAAGCCATTTCCAATGACTTTTGTATACAACTGGTCTCTCTTGCCTCATGCTTCAGACTTCCCTAAAATCTCTCAAACAAGCAGCAGGTAGCCTTAGTACAGAAGCTTTTACGTTTGATATAGTCCCATTAATTTATTTTTGCCTTTATAGTACTTTCCTTGCTTTTAGCATCAATTCTGAGAGACCATTCTTTCATATGTCTATTGGCCATCTGTATGTCCTTTTTGGAGAAGTGACTATTCAGGTTCTTTGCCCCTTTCTTAATTAGGCTTTTTTTTGTTGTTGAGTTTATCAGTTCCTTATAAATTTTGGATATTAAGACGTTATCAGATGTATCAGTGAATATATCCTCCCATTCAGTGGGTTTTCTTTTCATTTAGTTGACGGTTTCTTTGTGCTAAAACATTTTAGTTTCTTGTGGTCTGATTTGTTTATTTTATTTATTTTTTAAATTATTTATAGTTTAAAGTATTACATATGTCTTTTTCCCCCATCTACATCTCTTCAGCCACAACCACCCCCCAGCATATGCCCTCACCCTCCTACTGTGTATCCATTGTTTATGCTTATATGCATGCATAGAAGTCCTTTGGTTAATCTCTTACCCACCCCCTCCCAACCTCCCCTGCCTTCCCTTTGAGATTTGAGAGTCTGTTCAATGCTTCTGTGACTCTGGATCTATTTTTGTTCATAAGTTTATATTGTTTATTATATTCCATAAATGAGTGGGATTACACGATATTGATCATTTATTTATTTTTATATTTTTAAGTTTTATTTTATTTTATTGTTTAAAGTATTAAAAATAGTATTACATATGTCTCCTTTCCCCCCCATTGACCTCCCCACGGCCACCCTCCCCCCCTTCCCGGCTCATGCCCTCACTCCCTCTAGTGTCTGTGTCCATTGCATTGGCTTATATGCATGTATACAAGTCCTTTGGTTGATCTCTTACTCCCATCCTCCGCCCCTCCACTGCCTTCCCACTGAAGTTTGACAGTCTGTTCAATGCTTCTTAGTCTCTATATCTATTTTTGTTCATCAGTTTATAATGTTCATTATATTCCACAAATGAGTGAGATCATGTGATATTTATCTTTCTCTGACTGGCTTATTTCGCTTAGCAAAATGCTCTCCAGGCCCGTCCATGCTGTTGTGAATGGTAAGAGTTCCTTCTTTTTTACAGAAGCATAGTATTCCATTGTGGAGATGAACCACAGCTTTTTATTTATTTATTTATTTTTTATTTTTTATATTTATTGCTTAAAGCATTACAAAGGGTGTTACATATGTGTCCTTTTTTCCCCCGCCCTTGACAATACCCCGGCTTCCCCTACCCCCCAGTGTCTTATGTCCATTGGTTATGCTCATATGCATGCATACAAGTCCTTCGGTTGATCTCTTACCCCCCTCCCTCCTGCACCCCAACCCTCCCCAGCCTTCCCGCTGCAGTTTGACAATCTGTGTGA
>NW_005363283.1:1817581-1818993 GCF_000412655.1 Myotis brandtii
TAATTTTTTTGGTGCAATGGTAAATGGGATTTTTTTGTTTGTTTCTCTTTCTGTGAGTTCATTATTCGTATACAAAAAACCCCATTGATTTCTGGGTGTTAATTTTGTATACTGCTATGTTGTCAAATTCATTTATTAAATCAGTAGTTTTTTGATGGAGTCTTTTGGGTTTTCTCTGTACAATATGTCATCAGTGAATAATGACAGTTTTATTTCTTCTTTTTCATTTCGGATGCCTTTTATTCCTTCTTGTCTGATCGTTAATGGCTAGTACTTCCATTACTATGTCAAACAGCAGTAATGAGAGTGGGCACCGCTGTCTTGTTCGTGTTTTTAGGGGAAATGGTTTTAGTTTTTGCCCATTGAATATGATGTAGGCTGTAGATTTGTCATATATGGCTTTTATTATGTTGAGGTATGATCCTTCTATTCCCACCTTGCTGATATTTTTTTTTTAATCAAGAAAGCGTGTTGGATTTTGTCAAATGCTTATTCTGCATCAATTGATAATGATTATATGGTTTTTATCTCTCAATTTATTTATGTGATTTATCGTGTTTATTGATTTGCGGATATTGTACCATCCTTGTATCTCCGGAAAAAATCCCATTTGGTCATGGTGTATGATCTTTCTAATGTAATGTTGGATCCTATTTGCTAGAATTTTGTTGAGGATTTTAGCATCTATGTTCAGCAAGGATATTGGCCTGTAGTTCTCTTTTTTTGTGGTGTCTTTATCTGGTTTTGGAATTAGGGTAATAATGGCTTCATAGAAAGAGCTTGGAAGTGTTCCTTCCTCTTGAATTTTTGAAATAGTCTGAGGAGGGTAGATTTTAGTTCTTCTTTGAATGATTGAAATACTACCCTGTGAAGCCACCTGGTCCAGGGCTATTGTTTATTGGACGTTTTTTGATGACTGCTTCAATTTCCTCCATAGTTATCAGGCTATTCAGATTTTTTTATTCTTCCTGATTGAATTTTGGAAGATCATATTTTTCTAGGAATTTGTCCATTTCTTCAAAATTGTGCAATTTGTTGGAGTAGAGTTGTTCATAGTATTTTTTTACAATCCTCTGTATTTCTGTGGGATCTGTTGTTATTTTGCCTTTTTCATTTCTGATTTTGTTTATTTGGGTCCTCTCTCTTTGCTTCTTGGTGAGCTTGGCTAGAGATTCATTGATCTTGTTTATCCGTTCAAAGAACCAGCTCTTGATTTCATTGGTCTTTTGTATTGTTCCTTTTTGTCTCTATGTCATTTATGTCCTCCCTGATCTTTATTATTTCCTTCCTTCTGCTCACTCTGGGCTTTTCTTGTTTCTCTCATTCTGATTCTTCAAGTTGCAGAGTTAGATAATTTATTACCAGTTTTTCTTGTGTGTTTTTTTTTTTTTTTTTTTGGGGGGGGCCTGTTC
>NW_005363283.1:1819286-1821552 GCF_000412655.1 Myotis brandtii
CCCAATATGTGGTCTATCTTTGAAAATGTCCCATGTGAACTTGAGAAGAATATATATTCTGTAGCTTTGGGGTGGAATGTTCTGAAGATGTCAATTAAATCCATATCTATTCTAGAGTCATTTAGGATTGCTGTTTCTTTGCTGATTTTTTTGTCTAGACGATTTATCCAGTGATGTCAATGGGGTATTAAAGTCCCCTACTATGATTATATTGCTGTCACTCTCTCCCCTACTATCTTCCAGAAGGTTATTTTTTTAAATGTATTTGTGTACTCCTGCATTGGGTGCATATATGTATACCAGAGTTATATCCTCTTGTTATATTGATCCCTTTATAATTATGAATTGGCCCTCCTTGCTCCTTGTTTCTTGTTATGGCCTTCACTTTGAGGTCTATTTTGAAAGATATAAGTATTGCTACCCTAGCTATTTTTTTATTTCCATTTACCTAAAAAATATTTTTCCATCCCTTCACATTCAGTCTGTGTGAGTCCCTTGTTCTGACTGGGTATCTTGTAGACAGCATATATATTGGTCATGTTTTCTTATCCATTCAGCCACTCTATATCTTTTGATTGGAGTATTTAGTCCATTTATGTTTAATGTTGTTATTGATAAATACTTGTTTGAAGCCATTTTTATTCTTTATGACTGTGTTCCTATATTTGTCTTTTTCAGACTGTCTTATTTCGCTTATCATAATGCTCTCCATATCCATCCATGCTGATGCTAATAGTAAGAATGCTTTCTTTTTTACAGCAGCATAGTATTCCATTGTGTAGATGTACCACAGCATACAAATCCTTTGGTTGATTTCTTTTTTTAATCCACTCATCTGCTGATGGGCACTTAGGCTGTTTCCAAATCTTAGCTATTGTAAATTGCGCTGCTATGAACATATGGGTGCATATATTCTTTCTCTTTGCTGTTTCTGATTTCTGGAGATATATTCCTAGGAGTGGAATTACTGGGTCAAATGGGACCTCCATTTTTAATTTTTTGAGGAAATTCCATACTGTTTTGTTTCTACAATAGTTATATCAGAAAAAATATTGCTATGAGAAATGTCAAAGATTTTACTACCTATTTTTCTTCTTGGATTTTTATGGTTTTGAGTCCAACATTTCAGTCTTCAATCCATTTTGAGTATAGTATAAAAAGGTGGTCTAGTTTCCTTTTTGCTCATATCTGTCCACTTTTCCCAGAACCATTTATTGACTAGACTACTCCATTGTATGGTTTTGCCTTCTTTGTCAAATTTTAATTGACTATAAAGGTGCGGTTTTACTTTTGTGTTCTCTATTCCGTTCCTTTGATGTTTATGTCAGTTTTCATGACATTACCATGCTGTTTTGTTTAATATGACCTTGTAGTATAATTTTTGGCTTTGGGGTGAAATGTTCTGAAGGTGTCAGTTAATTCGATCTGATCTAGTGAGTCATTTAGGATTGCTGTTTCTTTGCTGATATTTTGTTTAGAGGATTTATCCAGTGGTGTTACTGGGGTATTAAAGTCCCCTACTATGACTGTATTGCTGTCAATCTCTCCCTTATCCTCTTGAAGTTTATGTATGTGGGTGCTCCTGTATTGGGTGCATATATGTTTACCAGAGTTATATCTTCTTGTTGATTTTCTGACTTTAGTATCATGAAGTGGCCTTCCTTATCTCTTGTTATGGCCTTCACCTTGAGATCTAATATGTCAGATATAAGTATTGCTACCCCAGCTATTTTTTTCATTTCTTTAGTATCAAGTGGCCTTCCTTATCTCTTGTTATGGCCTTCACCTTGAGATCTAATATGTCAGATATAAGTATTGCTACCCCAGCTATTATTTTCATTTCCATTCGCCTGAAAAACCTTTTTCCATCCCTTCACCATCATTCTGTGTGAGTCCTTTGTTCTGAGGTAGGTCTCCTGTAGATAGCAGATATCTGGTTCCTGTTTTCTTATCCACTCAGCTACCCTATGTCTTTTGATTGGGGCATTTAATCCACTTACATTTATAGTTATTATTGATAGGTACTTGTTTGTTGCCATTTTTATTCTTTATGCCTGTGTTCCTTCTTCCCTTCCTAATTCTTCTTTTTAGAGCAGACACTTTAGCATTTCTTGCATAGCTGGTTTGGTGGTTATAAACTCCCTTAGTCCTTTTTTGTCTGTGAAGCTCCTGATTTCACCCTCAACTTTAATTGATAGCCTTGCTGGGTACAGTATTCTTGGATTCAGACCCTTTCTTTGCATGACTTTGTATATTTCATTCCATT
>NW_005363283.1:1822711-1824421 GCF_000412655.1 Myotis brandtii
CCGCCCCGAGTGCACAAATTTTTGTGCACCGGGCCTCTAGTTTAATGATAATGTGTCTTGGTATCAGTCTTTTGGGTTTCATCTTGTTTGGGACTCTGTGAACTTCTTGGACTTCTGCGAGTTTTTTTCTTCCCAATATCAGGGAAGTTTTCTGTCATTATTTCTTCAAACAGGTTTTCTATTCCTTGCACAGTTTTCTCTCCTTCTGGCACCCCTATTAAGTGGATGTTGTTTCATTTTGTGTTGTCCCAAAGTTCCCTTAGGCTCTCCTCCTGGTTTTTTTTTTTTATTTTTTTTCTAGATGCTGCTCTGCTTGGGGATTTTTTTCCTACCTTCACTGATGCGGTCCTCCACTTCTTCTAGTATACAGTTGATGCTTTCTATTGTGTTCTTTATAGCAGCTATATCATTCTTCATTTCTTCTTGGTTCTTCTTCATTTCCTCTAGTTTCTTACACATATTGTTGAATTTGTCTTCCAACCTTTTCAGCATCCTTATGACCAATGCTCTGAATTCTCTCTCTGACATATTGGTTGCCTCCATTTTTTTTACTTTCTTTTCCAGTGATTCCTCCTTTTCTTTCATATGCAGGCTCTTTCTCTGTCTTCCCATGATAGCTTCTGTCAGGGTGTCTGGTTATGTAGCTCTCTCTATCCTGCATTGACTTAAAGGCACAAAATACAACAGGACAAGACACAATGCACAGGGCATTCATGATACTAATAACTCCAAATTATGGTGACCACCAGAAAATTAGGGGGATATAAAAGAGTTCAAAAATAATATTGAGAATAGGGAAAAAATGTAAGAGAGAAAAGAAATGGAAAAAAAAAGAGGGGAAAAAGTATATGTATATGGGGAGAAAATGCCAATAAACAACAACTAATCCAAAATATGCAAATAACAAACCCCCAAAGATAAATGCAAACAACAAACAAGAACTAATCCAAAACATGAAACAACAAACACTGTAACAACAAACACCCAGATGAATCTGAGGAGGCAGTGCTTAGTTCCTGAAGGTAAGGTAAGGGAATTGAATGAATGGGGAAATAGCCACAATTCAGTATAGAGGAGGTAGAAAGAGAATGAATCTATAAGAAGATATGTAAAAAAACCAAATACAAAATAAGAGAATATCTACAGTAATAAAAGACAAACCTGAAAATTGGTGTCACTCTGCTATGCCCACCAGCCAATCAGAGTGAGTATGCAAATTAACCCAACAAAAATGGAAGTTAATTTGCATATGCAGGCATGGAGTGAAGACTGAAGGCTCTGGCTGGAGTGAAGACTGAAGACTGAAGAGGCTTGGCTTCTCCACTGCAGCTGGACCAAAGGCCTGGGTCCCAGGTGCTGGAGGAAAACCGGTGCCAGCAGCCAGGGGAAGGAAGGCCTATTTCATGAATCTTCGTGCAACGGGCTTTTAATATATATCTCCTATATAATAAAGAAGTAATATGCAAATTTACCCTCACACCCTCATAAGATGGCTGCTTATGACCAGGCTGCTAGGGGGATTAGTGAGGAACGACTAAACAACTGAACAGCAGGCTGTATGGGGCGACCAGGCCAGCAGGGGGGTCATGAGGGGTGACAAGGCCGGCAGGGGGTCGTAAGGGTTACCAGGCCGGTGGGCGGGGGAGTTGGGGGCACCCAGGCTGGCAGGAGGGGGTAGTTAGGGGCAACCAGGCTGGTAGAGGGGAGCAT
>NW_005363283.1:1825056-1827320 GCF_000412655.1 Myotis brandtii
TTTCTTTAATCTATATATGTATTCATCTACTATTGGAAAAGGAGAATAGAGAGTAGATAGGCCTGAGTTGGTGATTGGCATTAATTAGGCTATTAGTAGAAGAGGAGTACAAGCGAGGAGAGGAAAAACAGAAGCAAAAAAGTAAAAGAAAAAAAATCAAATTAACAATCAAACAAACAAACAACAATAAGACAGAAAGAAAGAACAAGGGGAAAAAAGGAAGAAAAAAATTTGGATAGTGAAGAAAGAGAAGAGAGAAGTATTCATGGACTTGGAGCAGGGGAGAGGAAATTAGATATATGAATAAGATCAATTTTTAACAGGGAGTAAAAAGAAAGGATAGAGAAAAACTAAAGCAGGAATAGGGTAAGAGAAACAGGACAAAAAAGGGGAGGGTGTTGGCATAAAGGAAAAATTGAGATAGAGTAAAATAATTCTAAAAGAAAAGGAAAAATAGAATGTAGAACACTAATCCAAAAATAAAATAAAGAAAAATAAAATGAAACAAAACTTAAAAAGGTAAAATAATAGTATTAATAATAATAATTAAAAATATAATAATAAAGTAAAATCAAGTGAGAAAAAATTAGTTTCTTAAGTAAAAGATAAAAAATAAAAAAGTGAAGCACTTCTTCTACTGTTCTGCTTGGCACATCTGTTTCCTGTCAGGTAGTCAGCACAGTATTGGAGTTCCCTGTGATCCACCTCTCCTCTGTGTTGTAAGCCACAACCCTGTTTTAAAGCAGGCGGGATCTCTCTGTTCACTTTGTTTCTCAGTTGTATTTACACAACAGTCAATTTCTGACACAACCCCTGGGTGGCAATGTTTCTGTATTAATACCCAGGACTAAAAGGCCCCTGCCACACTTAATACTGGGCTGGATGGTTGGACTGTCCCACCCAGCCTTGTTTTCCTGCTCATCTTTCCCCACTCTGTTCCCCAGTTTCCACAAAAACAACCTTCCCCTGCAGTCTTGGAAGATCCTATGTACTGGACTTAGCAAACAAAAGCCAGCAGGTAAAAAGTAAAAAAAATCAACAAAACAATCAAACAAACAAACAAACAAACAAAAACCACAAAGGAAGCGCAGACATGTCTTTTTCCCCTGGCTCTGCACAGCCAGTACAGAACTTCAGGCTGCCTTTTTGGGCCCAGCCCAGCTGTGTGCTAATTTCTAGAGTCCCCTTCTGCCAGTAGCCCTGTGGACCCCCTTCCACATTTGAGGGCTACACTGACCCCAATTGCCGTGGATTTTGTGGGGTGCAGTCCTCCTCTGTGCACATTTATCCTTCCAGCCTGGATCCCAGATTTCACCTTTCTCTAGGCGATATCTGACCTTTCCATCCACAGATTGCCTCACTAGCTGTGTTTAATTTGCCAATTCCAGGTGGATTTTATTCAATTCAGCTGTTCCTTGTATCTGCTTTGTGAGAAGGTGCAGGACCTGTCTGCATATTCAGTGCCGCTTTGTCTCCCCCTGGACAGACTTTTCGGGCACCCGTGGTTAGGGAGGCTGGAGTCTCAGTGTTCGTGGGTTTGCAGCTGAGGTAGTTGGTCCCTGGGCGATGTGGTTGTATGGTCCCGGGAGGTATCCAAGGTCTCTCCAGTTGAAGGTAAGGCTGGGCTTCCAATCACAGCTGGTCTGCACTTCAAGATGGTACGGTCTCTGTGGCAGAGCTGGACCCTCCAGGAGAGATTTCAGCAGCAGTAGAGGCTGCCCAGCCAGGGGAGCCTGGTCTGCCAGTCTCTAACATTCCCGGGGAATATAGCTGTCCCTCACTCACAAAAACAGACACTCCCTGCACGTCCACACACTCTCCTTTCATTCTCTCACTCACACACTATCTTGCAGCCTGCCATTCCGTTGGCAGCCATCTTGGATACCCCGCCATTAACATTTTTTAATATGTTTTTTAATTGAGTTTTTAGAGTGAGAGAAAGGGAGAGGGCTAAAGATATAGAAACATGGATGAGGGAGAAATATCACCAATCAGCTGACTCCTGCACACCCCCTACTGGGTATCAAGCCCACAATCTAGGTATGTTGCCCTGATCAGGAATCAAACCAGTGACCTCTTGGTTCACTGGTCAATGCTTAACCACTGAGCCACAATGGCTGGGGTAAGTCATTAACATTTTAAGTGTTTATTCATAGTTATGTATTTATAGCCATTTTTTATTTTAACCATGTTCCTCTGTTCCTCTTTCTCCTCCCCTTTCTCCTCCCCTTTCTTCTTCTTCTTCTTCTTCTTCTTCTTCTTCT
>NW_005363283.1:1827523-1843020 GCF_000412655.1 Myotis brandtii
GCAACCAAGGTACATGCCCTTGACCGGAATCGAACCTGGGCCCTTTCAGTCCTCAGGCCGACACTCTATCCACTGAGCCAAACCGGTTAGGGCTCTCCTTCTTCTCTTTATCCTTCTCCTTCTTCAAGGCCCTTTAACATTTCTCATAATTCTGGTTTGGTGGTAACATACTTCTTTAGCTTTTTATTGTCTAGGAATCTCTTTGTTTTTCCTTTAATTTTAAATGATAGCTTTGCTGGGTAAAGTAGTCTTGGTTGTATGTTCTTGCTTTTCATCTCTGAATATTTCCCTTATGGCCTGAATTGTTTCTGCTGATAAATCAACTGACAATCTAAATGGGAGCTCCCTTATAGGTAACTGTCTTCCTCTTGATGCTTTTAAAATTCTCTCTTTCTCTTTAACCTTTGCCATTTTAATTATGTGTCTTGGTGTGGTTCTCTTTAGGTTCATCTTTTTTGGGACTCTCTGCATCTCCTGGACTTGTGTGTCTTCTTCCTATACCAGGTTAGGAAAATTTTTTGTCATTATTTCTTCAAATAGTTTCTGGATCCTCTGCTCTCATTCTGCTCCTTCTGGTATCCCCATGATGTGGGTGTTGTTACTCTTAATGTTGTCTCAAAGTTCCCTTAAACTATTCTCATTCTTTCTATTTTTTTCTTTTTGCTGCTATTTATACCTTGTCTTCCAGATCACTGATTCATTCCTCTGTTTCATCCAACCTACTATTTATTCCTTCTAGTGTGTTCTTCATTTTAGAAATTGTGATCCTCATTTTTGACTAGTTTTTTATGGTTTCTATGTCCCTTTTCATGCTGTTGTAGTTCTCACTAAGTTCCTTGAGCAGCCTTATAACCATTATTTGAACTCTTTATCTGATAAATTGCTTGCCTGTATATAATTTAGCTCTTTTTCTAGAGAGTTTTCCTGTTATTTTATTTGAGGCCTTTTTCTGTCTCCCCATTTTGGCTGCTTCTTTGTGTTAGTTTCTATCTATTAGATGAATCTGCTATGTCTCACAGTCTTTGTTGGGTGGCTTTATGTAGTGGTTGTCCTGTGGGACCCAGTGGCACAGTCTTTGTGATTACCTGAGCTGGGTGAGTTAAGTCGCTTGTGTGGGTTATGTCATTCCTCCTATTGTAATTGAGTCTTGATTGCTATTGGCCCATTCATGCATCAGATGGAGCCTCTGGCTTTCTGACTGTGAGATTCCACCCTGTCCATAGTGTGCAATCTGCTCTACAGGTGCTGACCATATGTAGCAGAATTAGCCTGCTGAAATCTCCCTTAGAATATGCTGTTTGTGAAGCTTATTTGATCCTGCTCTGATGTTATCTGAAGCTGGGTGTGTTGGTTTTGGCCTCTTGGAGAGACTCTGGTGCATACCAATGCCAGACACTATCTGTGCCTGGCCCTTGGCAACCTGTTTAGAGCTACAGTTTGTGGCTGCCTTTGCTTGGCTTGGGTGTATGTGGGAAGGACAAAGTTGCACAAGAAGGTCATCTTTTTCTAGCACCGGACCTGGGGGCAGGTCCATAAAAGTCCCAAGGCACTCCAAGATCTGTTGCTTCCTGCTTCCTCTACCTGCTGGCTACTGGTTAGACTTAGTCACTGAAAGAGCCTATGGTGGAGTCAGGAGGATGGAGCTAGTGGATCTCCTGTGATTGGAAGGTGCTGGTCAGGCTTAAGGAAATACTGTGTGTGTGGTCGCTGATTTTGCCCTGACCTCAGTAGGAGTTAGGCTGGTGGAGTCTTTGTAACCCAGAGGTTAGGTCTTCCACAAGCTGGGAAGGTGGTTCTATGAGATCTCCCTTGAGGGTGAAACACCAATCAGGTTCATGGGAAAGTGGGAAGAATAGCACCCACCCAGACTACTCAGTCAATGACACCCCGTAAGTCTGCCCAGACTTCCACACTCTGACCAAGGCAACTGACTTCTCAGCAGGGCCTAACTTCTGCAGCATGGGGTGAGAGGGAATCCAGAGTGTGCTGCAATTGCTTTCCCCCAGGCTGATGCAGCATGCAGTGGAGTGCTCCACCCAATAATGATGGCACCTGCAGTATGGAAGAATGACTTAGCACAGGGACCCTAGTGGCTGTCTCCTCAGCTCCCTCTCCAGAGCTACAAATCCCAGCCTCTCCTCATGTGACTGTAGTCTACTCTTTCTTCCCTGCACTGGAGCCCAGGGTGAGTGGCTGCAAATACAATTTTATGTGTTGGCCCTTATAGAAGGTCCCTTTGTCTGCAGCATACTCCCTCTCCCTGGCAGACAGAAACCCCACTGCTCTTCAAAGCTGGATGTTCTGTGGTGCCTCTTCCCGGCTCTGGTGCTCTTGGTGGGGAGCCTGGCTTGGTATTTAAGTTCCACGCTTCTCAGGGGGAAACCTCTGTAACTTAGTTGTCACTCATTGTTCCTCAGCCTCCACCTGTGGGAGCAGAGCCAGCCCTTCCTACCAGAATTGATGTGGCTTTTTCTGTAAATCCTTGGTCATAAGACTGCTACAGATTGTTTTCAGTTGATTATTTCAGATTATTGTTTTTTAATTTAGTTGTATTTCCAGTTTGGTCCTGGGAGGAGGTGAGTGTATTTTCCACCTACTCTGCTGCCATCTTGAAAAAATCTTAATTCTATTGATATCTCTCACAAGTAGTTTATGGAGTTAATTAATGTCAATCTTCCACTCACAGATCTTTGGTGGCTTCTGAGTGAAATGCTACCAAATTGACTACTGAATAATGTCTATATTCCTTAACCTGGTATGTGGGAGCTCTATAATCTGTCCTCAAAACACCTTTCTAGCCTTATCTTTTCCCCATGCCTAGTGTTTAGAGTGCTTTCTCCAACCATATTTACCCATCTTTTGAAATTTGGCCCAATTCTATTTTCTCCATGACATTCTTTGCATGTGATCTCATTCTAAAGTGCTCCTTATTCATGGAATTTTATTGAATTTATTTTAGGCATAAAATACTTTTATTAGCCACCTTTTATTACTGCAATTTGCATTTGTGCTCAATTTTGACTATCAGATAATAGGACTTGAAGACACAGACCTTGAATTTATAGTTAACATTACTTTTGAACTTAGTATGTGTCACCCACTCTATTAGGCCCAAGAGCCACTGGGATGATAGTTCCTACCCTCTTTTTCACAGCCTAGAAGAGACAGAGAAGTAAACAGTTTTATATCTTACACAAGTATAAGCCCTTGCATTCACTCTTAGAAATGCAACTTTGTATATATCATTAAACTTTAGCAGAGTGGTCAGTAATCTAATTTCTTTGATAATTAATTAAATATTTCTATTAGTCCAAAAACTACAAGCTAGAAATGACTTATAACGTATGAGTTAAAACCAAACATAAGTGGAAATTCACTTAACTGGCCTTGAATAATTTAATTCATATTTCTAAGCTTTGATGGGCCCCACAAATTCCACTTCAACAGTCAGTAAACCTTTGAAATGATTAATAAACATAGGAGAGTGATTCTTTCTTATGTGCCAATAGATGGCCATAGATTTTGTTTTGACTTATTTAGTGGAATTTTCTTTGTAAACTAGGATGTGCTCATCTGTAACTATGATAAACAAATCAATGTTATTGGATCAGTATTTGATGGGAGGAGGGTGGGTTTGGAGAACAAGCAAATATCATATACAAATGCAGGGACTTCATGAGAAAATATTACAAATAGATAATCACAGGCTGATAAAGTTCTAGAGTGAAATTGAAATAACTCCTTCATTCATTTGCCTTTTTCTAGTATTTATAGCAATGCTTATCAAAACAATTCTTAGGCTTAAGAAAATTGTCCCCTGAGACCATGCACTTACGATACCTTTATTCAGTTAAGGTATATCAGTGTATTCCAGATGATGGAAAAGTTTATTGTAAAGTAATAATAACAAGACACATGGAGTGTTTTGGGGCCCTTGTTATTGAACATGACAATAGGTTATATCCTTGGGTGTTGCTATAATTTTTAGGCTCCTGGCTCTCTGGATGGGATGGTTATCTCTATTACTATGCATTTGTTTTGCATTCCATGCTGTCAAAGCCCTTTCTTTGTTCACTTGTTGGACATATCACATATATTACTGACATGTTTTAAGTCACAATTCATTGATTTATTTCCACTTTGGGCTCTTGATTAATATTAGAAGTGGAATTACTGAGTATGAATTTACAACAATATCTTTACTTAATTTTATATGTTGGCAAACAGAAACACTTCATGTTTGTAAATTTGCATTTAGTCCTTAATATTTTTGTTATAATTAATGAAGTTCAAGGTGAATGGTGAATAAACATGTTTAATTCATTCATTTAACGTGCACTTTTATACATACATGTATCTGCACCTCACACATAAATGCACCTCTTTTGACTTTGGCTCTTCAATCTCACTTAATCCAACTACATGTATTATTGTGAAATTATGGAAGAACTTTTGAGATTCTAGATATTCTAGTTACCATTTAGACCATTTCCTGCCCATTCCCCATTTGATCTTGCCCTTGGCTCTTCTTTCCTTCATTCCATACCCTACATCCATGATTTTCTCTGGCCACCTTGGGCTTTAACCCCATTCCTTCTGGATCCTCTCACCCTCATATATGGTGACTTTCACACAGTGTTCTATGTTCTGTGGATTCTCTTGATTTCAGTGTTTGTGTTGCCTTATAAAAGAACTCTCCTTCTTTAGCCTTGTTCATTGAACCGGGTGCTGATTATAGACATATACTGGATTACTGGTATCCTATATAATAAAGAGGTGATATTCAAATTTACCATCACACCCTCACACAAGATGGCCGCACCCATGTGGTCAAAGATGGCCACCCCCATGTGGTCACAAGATGGCCACCACAAGATAGCTGGCAGGGGAGGGCAGTTGTGGGCAATCAGGCCAGCAGGGGAGAGCAGTTAGGGGCAACCAGGCCTGCAGGGGAGGGAAGTTGGGGGCGACCAGGCTGGCAGGGGAGGACAGTTAGGGGCAACCAGGCTAGCAGGGGAGGGCAGTTAGGAGTGACTGGGCCAGCAGGGGAGGGCAGTTGGGGGCAACTGGGCCAGCAGGGGCAGGCAGTTAGGGGTGATCAGGCAGGCAGGCGAGGGCAGTTGGAGGCAATTGGGCTGGCAGGGGAGCAGTTAGGTGTCTATCAGGCTGGCAGGGGAGTGGTGAGGGGGTGCTCAGGCTGGCAGGTAGAAGCAGTTAGGGGCAACCAGGCAGGCAGGCAGGCCAGCAGTCCCGGATTTTGAGAGGGATGTCCGACTGCTGGCAGTCAGATATCCCCCGAGGGGCCCCAGATTGGAAAGGGTGCAGGCTGGGCTGAGGAACATCCCCCTAGTGCACAAATTTCGTGCACTGGGCCTCTAGTGAGAAAATAAAAGAGGTGGGGGAGATATGGCAAATAAGGAAAACATATGACATTTCACTTTGTGTAGTTCTAGTTCTATGTATTTAATCATTGATAAAATATTTATTGTACTGAATGACTATTTGCATTGCTCTTGCCCTCCCCAAGTCCAAGTCACCATCCTTTTTTGTCTGTACTATTGCAATCCTACTTTACTGTCTGCTTCAACCCATGCTCCCTACAATCCAAGCACCATACAATAGTGTAGTGGTCTTGTAACATTATAAATCAGATAATGCCACTTACTTGGACCAAACCACTCCATTGGGAAATTATAAAAGCAAATTTTTATGGTGGTCAATGAGTCTCTGTATAATTTAACCCCTGCCTACTTCTCTCTCCACCCTATCTTAGCCCTTTGTTCACTCTGTTGCAGTCTCAATGTGCTTCTTTATGTTCCACAAAAACACCAAACCCTTTAACACTTGAAAAGTTTGCACCTGCTCTTTCTTCTTTCTGAAAACCCTGCCCCTTGATCTTCACACAACTGATTCCTTCCTGTCATTTAGACTTTAGGACAGGTGACACTTCTTTGGAGAGTTCTCTGGCCATCTAATCGGATGTGTCTTTCAGTCACTCTTTAACACATTATCTTGCTTCATTTTCATCATATTTTCTAGTTCATTTATATATTAAGTTGTCCACTGTCTCCCCATCACTAATGTGTGAATTCCATACGAGCAATTATCTTGTCTGGCTTGTTCATTTCTGAAAGCCCGACAACTAAAAACATTGGCATTGAGTAGGACTCAAGAAATACCTTATTAATATTTTTTCCTTATTAATATTTTACCTTTGAGTGATAGCTAGAGTGTATAAGACGTTAATATACATCACATATGTTAACAAACATGATGTATATTCATTTATTCTCACAATTGTCCTGTAAGATAAGTGACATAATCTTGATTATGTAGGTAAGGGAACTAAGGTCCAAATTGTAAAGTGATACATACACATGAAGGGGCAGTGCTAGTTTTGAACCCCCACTGTATATTATGCTATATTACTTTCCATTCCTATGTAACAAGTCACCGCAAACTTCACAAGTCAAAACAACATCTACTTATTCTCTCACAGTTTTTGTACCTCAGATGTTCAGGCATGGCTTTGCTGGGTCCTCTGCTCAAGGCCTCACATGGCTATCTATAATCAGTGGGTCAACTAGGCTTCATTCTCATTGGAAGGCTCAACCAGGGAAGGACTCACTCTAATTGTTGACAGAATTAATTTCTTGTGGCTATAAAAATCATTGAAGCTTGCTTATTTGTAGCCATCAATGTGGAGGGGCAATTGCTGCTCCTTCAACTCTGACTTCCAGGAAGATCTAGACCTTGTTCTGAAGGGCACACTTGATTAGGCCAATCCTATCCAGGACTTTTCCACTTTTGAATAACTAAAAGTCAACTAGTTACATGCCTCAATTACATCTACAATATTCCTTAACTTTTTCCATATAATGTAACATGATAATAGGACTACTATCCCATCCCCTTTGTCATATTCTATTGGTTAGAAATAGGCTACATGTTTTACCCATATTGAAGAGAAGAAGATTACCCAGGGATATGGGTCACTATGGGGATCACCTTAAAATTTTTACATGGTGCCAAAGACCATGCTATTTCTATTGTAATCTACTTTGGGTGGAAGATTGGAAGCAAGGTCCTTTAGAATTTTAAGACACTATAGTTGCATAAATAAAAAGTAGAAATTATAACACCCAAATGAATGACTGGTTTGAGAAGAGATTCCCCTAATTGTTGTGCTTGAAAATACAATGCAAATCACAAGAAATAAATGGAGCATTGCATATGATCAAATCTAAGAGATCGACCCTGGCCTCTCATATTGTATCAGTTTGCTTTGCAGTTCTCTGCTCCTCCTAGCCATTTCATTTTGTCATGCAGAATGGAGACACTACACTTTGAAGGTAAACTTATGTTGTCAGATGTGTGCCTTACTGAAGCAAAAAGATGGCCTTCTATGGGAAGTGAACAGATTTAACCAGGCAGCTGCAGTAAAGACATGATTTTGAAATGCCTTTTTGAATTTTCTGCTTTGAAGACAGAAAAAAGGGATGAGACATGTCTAGTGACTCCATATGTATTCATTCACTGAACTTTCTATGGAGCATCTCTCAGGTGCCTGATTCCATGGAGCCTAGGCACAGAGGCCCAAAGATACACAGAAGAGGGTTGCTATATTGAGGAGCTTTCAGTTTAGTGGAAAAAATGGACATGTCAGCTGAGTGGTGTTAGGATATGTGTGAGCTCAAGGATTGGAGTAGGAGTGGACAGCAATTGCTTTTGCTGCTGAGCTGAGGAAAGGTATCTTGGAGGACAAGCCAGGTCATGAAAGAAGCACAGGTGCTCACTTTGCCAACAAGAAGGTTGGAGCATACATGCATATAAGTTAACTTAGTGTGGTAAAGTTCTGGAGGTAGGGGTGGAGGTGGAGGAAGTCAATGGGGGGAAAGGGGACATCTATAATACTTTAAACAATAAATATAAATATAAACTTAAAAAAGAAGGTGAGAGCAGAAAGGACATTCTAACAAAGACTAGCAGTATGTGCAAAGCAGGGAAGACCCAAAATGGCATGGAGTTTGGGGCGGTGTGAAGGAGTCAGAGTGGAGAGCACAGGATGAGTATGGGAGACAGGAGAGCTGAGGTAAGAGAGCTAGATGGTATTTTTAGCAATGATACCAGCCACAGTGTGAGGAGAGATTTTACGCTGTGTGGATGGCCTTGGGGCTGTGCTGAGTGTCCTCATTCAGATGTATGCACCTCATCAGACTCAATGATGATCTGCCACTCTATGCTTCTGTAAGTGCTGTTTGCTAATGTAAGTAGCATGGTTCAAGAGACACAAAAGTGTCCCCTATGGAGAGTATGTGATGCCTGGGACTTTCTTCAATAAAGTTAATCAGTGAAAAAAACCTGTGAAACTCCTAATGCTTTTTTCCCCCTACCATTTCAATGGAAATTATGCATTCACTTAATCCTAAATAACCAACATTGACAGTTTAATAAAATTGGAGTATGTGGGAAATGAAAGATACATTTTCTTTTTCTTCATTTCTTACTTAATAAAGACCAGAAAAAGTTATCCATTTGAATTTATAATATTAAATATCTTTCAGCATGAATGTGTTTGCTTTTATATTAATATGAAATATATGAAACTAGTGGCCCAGTGCATGAAATTCGTGCATGGGGGGGGGGGGCGTTCCCTCAGCCCAGCCTGCATCCTCTCCAATCAGGGACCCCTTGGGTGATGTCTGACTGCCAGTTTACGCCTGATCCCTGTGGGATCAGGCCTAAACTGGCTGTTGGACATCCCTCTCACAATCTGGGACCGCTGGCTCCTAACTGCTCACCTGCCTACCTGCCTGATTGCGCTTAACCTCTCTGCCTGCCTGATCGCCCCTAACTGCACTCCCCTGAAGGACTGATCTCACCCCCAACTGCACTCCCCTGACAGCCTGATCTCACCCCCAACTGCTCTCCCCTGCTGCCCTGATCTTGCCCCTCAACTGCCTTTGCCTGCCTGATCACCCCTAACTGCCCTCCCCTGCCAGCTGGTTCTTGCCCCCAACTGCCCTCCCCTGCTGGCTTAATCTTGCTCCCAACTGCCCTCTCCTGCCAGCCGGTTCTTGCCCCCAATGGCCCTCCCCTGCTGGCCTGATCTTGCCCCCAACTGCCCTCCCCTGCCTGCCTGGTTGCCCCCAATTGCCCTCCCCTGCTGGCCTGGTTGCCCGCAACTGCCCTTTCCCTGCTGGCCAGATCTCGCCCCCAACTGCCCTCCCCTGCTGGCCTGATTGCCCCTAACTGCCTCTGCCTCAGCCCCCACCACCATGGCTTTGTCCAGAAGGAAGACAGACATCTGGAAGATGGCTGGTCGACCAGGTCTAATTAGCATATTACCCTTTTGTTAGTATAGATTGGCAGAAGGAACTGAAAGTACAAGCAAGTCCCTTGTATGCCTCTTAATTCTCTTAAGGTGATTTTGATGGTAGTGCTATGAGGGAGTGATGCAAGGCTGGGTGTTTGGAGCTTGGGTTTCAAATAACACTAAACCAGAAACCCGAGAGGCCAGTTGCCTAGGTATACATGTCTGCATTTACAGGAGTGGAGAGGATGGCCACAAAGTTGAAAATTTTTACTCAAAATGTGCAGCTCAATCACTTGGAGTAATGTTCCACAATGATCACTTTTCTTTTTCTTAAATAATAATTCATAGTTGACAGATAATTTTAAAATCTTATAAGAAGGTCAGAATTTGAAACTAGCCAGATTCTCCTACTTCCCAGCTGTTTTTATTTGTAGATTTGGGTAATTCACTCACCTTCTGCAAATTTCAGTTTGTTCAATTCTAAAATGGGAATGATTATATTTGTCTTGAAGTTTAACTGAATGAAAAAGTGCGATAACATATTTAAATTGCCTAACAAAATATGTGGAGCGAGATAGAAACAGGTCTTAGCAAAAGACAGCACTGAGAGTGGTGAGAGCACAAATTTTAGAATTATTCCTTAATTCGTTAAGCACTGATTGAATTAGGCATTCAGTAAATGCTAGATATTTGGATTGATAGTGGTTTCACAATGAGGAATAAGGTTATGTGATCTCTCATCTGGCTTGAAGCCAGTGATCAGAATATCAGCTCTGCCAATTATCAGCTGTGTGCCCTTGAAAAGCCACTTCTTCTCTCTGCTTGTTAGTTTGCATATCTATAAAATGGGTATAATAATATCTGCCTTGCGCTGTTCTTATGAGGTTAAAGGAAACATTGTATGTATGATAAATACTAAACTTATTGTAGCCACTCAGTCAATGGTGGCAATATATTTTCTTCATCATCATCATCATCATCATCATCATCATCATCAAAATCTCATTATTGCCATAGGGAATCTAAAGCATTTGCACTGAAAACTGTTTGGGGCTGAAACTAGCTACTACACTATTGTGGACTGAGGTTATATGGAGTTTCCAATGCCTTCTCTGTTCTTTTAGTATGTTGAGTCTCTCTCCACCCTCCTACCCCCAGGCCCTGAGCCAGTTTAGGCTAAGGTGAGAAACATTAAATTTCAACATCCTATGACCATACAACACAGCCCCTGCAGAAGCTTAATACAGAATCTGTTTCAACCTCCTTAATTTACCAATGAGAAAGAAAAGGATAGTAAGTGACAGTTAGGACTAGAACCTTGCTCTTTTGACTCTAAGATAACTGCTCCTCTACCTTCCTAATGCTGCCTTACAGAATAAAGGAACAATATGGCATACATACTGCAAACTGTACATAACACAAAGCAAATGGTCTCATAAATAGATCTGAGTTTATACTGGCAAAAAAGAGGAACTGTCTTTAAAAGGATGCTTGTCATCAAGGTTATTGTTTATTATGACTCTGGTTTCATAGATTTTGTTTGGGGAGGTTCAAATGTAGTTGGTTACAGTTTTCTGTGCAGTTGTTGGGTTCTATGACATCAACATAATTCTGGTTTGTGATGAACTAATTTATATTTTCTGATGTATATTTTACTTAGCACTGACTCAAATGCAATTGCTCTCATTTATCCCCTGTGTGGTTGATTTGAGGTGTGTTCCTTAACCTCTCTGAGTCTCAATTTCCTCAATTAAAATCAAGGTAATCATTTTTATTTAGTAGGGTTTTTGTGAGGGTTACATCAATTAATTTATGTAATGTGCTTAGAATATTGACTTGATATCTAGTATACACTCAGTAAATATTAGCTGATTTTATTGCACCCATATTTATGTTAAAGGTTATCAATTGACAGTTGCTATAAGCTGAGATTTGATGCAACTATTGAGAAGTATAAAATATATTTAAAAATCATTCGCTACGGTGATGATGGTTTAATATTACCTTACTTTCTATTATATTAATATTACTCTAACTTTCTAATATTTTAAATTTGTTAATAAATATTGATTGAGTGCCTGGTCTGTGCCAGGCACTGTTTTATTCCTATAGGATAAGTGTAATTATCTCCATCTGAAAAAGGAGAAAGCATGTGTATGGAGATGCACATGATGGGGGGATAAATGGTGATAAAAAATTAATAAAAATTAATTTATCAATTAATGAAGTTTATCATTACAGGTTAGTCACAGTTACCTGTAGGAATTCTGGACAATTTGGATAGTAACAAAGCTTGTCAATGAAATTTAGTATGGGAGAAAAGGCAGCAAAATGGGAATGGACTGTCCTGTGCTATTCAATATAGTCTTTCTGACTTTTAAGCATTCCCCCACAGCCATGAGGATGAGTTTGTACTGATCTGGCCACATTTTCTCCTTAGCTCCCACTGTGGCCAACAGCACTATTTGCCAGATGGTTCAATGGGGTGGGGGGATAGCATGTGGGTGTGACATGTGACAGAGGGAAGTTAACTGACCCATTTGGAAATTGGACTGATAGGTTTCATATAAGACTTTTAGAATCTCATTTCATATAAAATATAGAATTAAAGGTTATGTAAACAGATCTAAATCGATTGACTTTGGAGTAAAAACTAGCATTTGTTCTGCTTTCTAATCCTCATTAATTTTTTTTAGACAGATGTCTGGGGTTCCAGGTTCAGATGGAAAATAAGTTTGAAAATGACAAGGCCCTCATATGGACTCTGAGAGGACTTGGGTACCTATCAATTTATGGTTAGTGGAAATATACTGTTGGCCCTGAGCAGGCAATTTTAAATGTCAAGAGGCTTGGGAGTAAAGGACTGAATATCCCCTAAGTCAGAGTCTCCAAATCTCAAGATGCTTGATACGATTGATCTTGATCTCCAGCACCTCTGCTGAAGAAAATACTGGTTTTAAAGAGCTCCTTAAATTTCTTGAAGTGTGAAATTCCTCTCCAGGTTGAAAGTTTTTCCCCCATTTATGTGCTTCAAATCTATGGAAATGTAGCAATCAAAGTTAAACATGCTGTTGCACAGAAAGTTGAAGTTCCACATTTTGTTGCAGAGGAGTCTTCTTGGCAGATACTTCTGATACCTTCCTAGTCACATTTCTACTATCAGGGCTAACAAAACCATCAACACCATTTTCAGGTTCTCTGTGGTGTCAGCCTCTATCCCTTGCCCTTCTACTCTCCCATGTCATCACCCTCCTCCTTTTCCTCCTCTTCCTCCTCTTCCTCCTCCTCTGTCCACCCGCTGACTTGCAGGGGTATGGCCCATAGTTGAAATTCACTTGTCTTTTCATTTCTCTAAAGGCTTTCCCCTCTTTCCTTCTCTCCATTGTCTCTGCATCTAGCCTGATTTCTACAGTAAGGCTCCCACCTGCTTTTGGTTGCCGAATGACCTTGGAATCTTTTGCTTGGGGAGCACATCTCACTTGCCCTCTAGCTAGTAATTAGTGTCAGATGATGTAAAATGCATGGATTACGAATAGAGCTGGGGAAGGTGAGATGTGCCTTTTGGTTAAAATGTTCATATAATAGAGTAATTGGAAACATTGAATATTATATGTAATATAAAGTTTACATGTATATATATGTACACACACACACACACACACACACACATATATATATGATTTTTAATAGGATATGGATGGACAGGGTGCAATTCCTCCTCATTATTCCATTTGGAACTGAGTTTCTTCAGATTGCAGTATTCGTTTTGATAACCGTGCAGAGACAGATGGCATTTTGTCTGCATTCCAGAACAGAGGAATAGTTTGCCGAGCTATAGCTAGTATAATGAGAAGCCGTGTAAGTTGAAGCTGAGGTAAAACCAGAGCATCTGTCAGTCCTCGTGTGCCAGATTGGAGATGCTGCAGACAAAATAATATTTCAACAGAAAGTTGAAGCGAGTATAGTTTTGTGACCAAAATGATAACAATGCCATAGCAGATGTCCTAGAGTTCATGCTTGTTTTTTATTACTGCTCTGTGAGTGTTTTTGGAAGCGAGACCTACCAGCACAGCTTGTATGGAGCATGTTCGTTATAAAATTTTATTTTACAGAAAACAATGAGATGGAAAATTTGTAGCTAATTTGGTACTTTCCTACTCTATCAAGTTTCTTTACTTATTATTTGGGGAAAGATTCTATTTTTGTTTGATTTACATTGCTGCTTTCTAGCTTAATGGAAGAACATCATGTTAATTTGAAATAGAGAATGAGAAACCTGAGTTAATGTTTGTTACCTAATATTATGTTTTCAGAATGGACTATGGAAAGAGGCACCTTAAACTATTCAGTACTGTCCTTATTAAACATTCGCTCTTATGTTTTTTGTTACCTGAGGGGTAATTTTTATTTTATAATATTTTTATTGATTTCGAGAGGAAGGGAGAGAGAGACATCAATGATGAGAGAATCATTGATTGGATGCCTCCTGCATGCTCCACACTGGGGATCTAGCCTGCAACTGCAACCCAGGCATATGCCCTGACCAGGAGTCAAAAAGTGACTTCCTGGTTCATAGGTCGACATTCAACCACTGAGCCACTCTGGCCAGGCAACTGAGTGTAATTTTAAAAAAGTTTTTCTTTAGAATCCCTGATTAGGAAAGAACACTGGAGAAATATTATTTGCCCACTAGCATCTTTTGTCTATAGTTTGATTAATAGTTAATATTTCCTCAAGATAGCAATTATTTTAGGTCCAGGTGGTTTAAGGTTTTTACATATAGTGAAGAATGTGTTTTCAAGTGTATATAATGCATTTCTGGCCTTAGTGCCTCATAAGACCGTGTTAACATGACTCAGTGTAGGAAAGTCACTCACTCAGAACCCAGCTCCCATGATGTGTGCAGTATATAAAAGACAATTATTCTGTAATTTAGGAATGGGAAATAGCTATATAAACTGATTGACTTATAATAGATTCCTTATTGGGAGAAGGCAATTATTTTCAAAGGTTGCTGACTGTTAATAAAAGGTTACATGTGGTATTCAAAATGTTACAACATTGCGTTTACAGATCGGAAGATAGTCCAATTACATACAAGAATATTTCCTATCACAAGGGCTGTTAAGACCATTCCTGTGCCATAGCTTGTAAGTGAACTGTATTCAAGGACAAGTGTTCCTGTCTCCTTATCACTCAGTGGCTCTTTGGAAATGTGAGATAATTGTCATTCATCTTTTTGTTTTCCTTCAAGGTCTTAATTTGGATTGTTCCATTTCCTAGCAGTTTGTGGTATTAGAATCTTTGGGTCACAATAAAAGCAGTAGCCTGGTATTGGGTTTGCCTGAATGGGTTGATATACTGTTGTTTTTAGAGTGCTAAAGCAAGTCTCAGTTTGAATTGGAAATGTTGTGCTATAGTGAAACAAGAGTATTAAAATAGATATGTGTGTAATTAAATAAACATGTCTAAGCTAAAAGGAGAAAAATAACCCATTCAATTTTACTCTCATCTTCTTAAAGGCAGTCTTGCTTTTCTGTTGTCCTCATCATGCCTGCTCTCTCAGAGCTCTTTTATTAAACACTTTTTTAAAAAGAAGATTGTGTCCTAACTGGTTTGGCTCAATGGATAGAGCCTCGGCCCACAGACTGAAAGGTGCCAGGTTCGATCCCAGTCAAGGGCATGTACCTTGGTTGTGGGCACATCCCCAGTAGGGAATGTGCAGGAGGCAGTTGATCGATGTTTCTAACTCTCTCTCCCTCTCCCTCTCCATTCCTCTTTGTAAAAAAATTAATAAAAAATAAAAAAGATTTTGTATTTTTAAAATATTGAATCTATTATAAATAATTATCAGATAAATCTGATGTTATATCTAAGATATTAGGCTTCTGGACTATTAAAATGTTTAAGTTTGTTTTTTTTTCTTAATTTTAATTTTCTTGAATTTACTGTGTTTTTTTCCGTTATGTTTGTTGTTAATTTCCTCACATTTTCCATTGATTTTTAGAGAGAGTGGAAAGAGGGGGAGACAAAGAGAGAGATAAACGTCAAAGTGAGAGTCACATAGATTTGTTGCCTCCTGGGGATTGAGCCCCCAACGGAAGTACATACCCTTGACTGGAATTGAATGGAATTCTTCAGTCCATGGTCCAACACTTCATCCACTGAGACAAATTAGCTA
>NW_005363283.1:1843209-1854446 GCF_000412655.1 Myotis brandtii
GGTGTAGTTTTAACTGTCATACTGTGGAGAATTTCCTTTTGCTCCTTTGTATCTGATCAGATCACTTGCTTGCTTACAAACCTTCAAAGTCCCAGAGGAGAAACATCTTTGTTTGGCATTCAAGGTCTTTCATTTCTGCCCCCTACCTTCCAAGTTGGTCCTAATTCCCAATATCCCTCTCCACTCCTCTCCAAACACCACACACTGAGATCCAATCCTAGAAACCCAAGTCACACCAGCGCTTCCTTGTCCTTCCACTCCTTGGCACATTCTGTAGTCTCTGAGTAAATTGCCCTCCTATTCCCCATCCTTCATTCCCTCCTTTTATTTCCTCTTATCAGATACAACACTCATATTCTAGCATTGAAATTGCCAAACAGGTCCCCTACAAAAATCCATGTGAGATGTTCTACCAGCTCAGGATGCAAATATGTTTATATCTATCATTTAATTCCTCAAGCTCCCACCTACTCTTTAGGAGGAAATGCAGTATCTCCCTCTTGATACCTCTCCACCCACCTCCACCAAATATCAAGGATCTCTAGGAGTTTCCACAGTTCAGAGAGAATAAACATCCCGTCCTCTACACCTAAATAAAGGGGAAACTGGAATCCAAGTGCACTCTCACTGAAACTATGCAAAGTGGCCTCACTGATTAATGGGAAAAATATGATTGTTCTGTGACCTATAAAAACATTACAAACTATTTTACTGTCAGTAACAAATGTATAGGGGAGTGAAATAAAATTATAAAACTAATATTTAGTACTCTATAATTTAAAACACTAGAAATATTGAAAATTAATGTTTTATTTCTTTATTAAAAACGTATCAATAATAGTTTGAACAGTGTTTCCCTTTTTGAATAACTTACAGTATGGAATGGCCATATTTTCTATTCATTAGTTATTTTTCATACTCTTCCAAGTTTGGATCAGTTTCAAATATTTTATCCTTTTCACGTGCAATATTGTGATATATCTTCAAGAGTCCTTTTAATGTGAATATCTTCTCCAGTGTTACTTTCTCTGGGACATGACATGTTGATTAGTTCACTTTCACTGGATTCTTCTGGTTGCACATCTAGGGTCTTTTGAATGGCAGCAGTGTCAACAGTCCCATAGATCTGTAACTCCATTTATATTTGACTAGTGGCCTGGTGCACAAAATTCGTGCACATTAAAAGGGAATTAATTAGGGGAAATATTTTAATATTGCTATTTGCCCTTTCTCTATAATAGAAGTGTCAGAGATGAAAGACAATTAGTAAAATGTATATGAAAATCTCCTTCCTGTCAGAGCCTGGGGCGCGCCAAGGGACCCAGAGTCAAGTCCCCACCTATCCGCACGTGCCTCAAAATTGTGCGAGACCCAGACCCAGCCGGCCCCACTCTCATTGGGCGAGACCCAGACCCGGCCAGCCCCACCCCTGTCAAGCCCTGCTGGGCGGGGGGCGCAGCCTCAGGTCCCCTGTTAAGCCCCTCCAGGCAGGGGAGCACAGCCTCAGGTCCCCGTCAAGGCCCACCAGTGGGGGGCGAGGTCTCAGGTTCCCGGTCAAGCCCCATGTGATCAGTCGTTATGGCGTGACTCTGTGATGATCATTTGCATATTAGCCTTTTTTTATTATGATAGAGGCCCGGTGCACAAAAATTTGTGCACTCGGGGGAGGGGGGGGTCCCTCAGCCAGGCCTGTGCCCTCTAGCAGTCTGTGACCCCTCGGGGGATGACTACCTGCTGGCTTAGGCCTGCTCCCCGGGAGATTGGGCCTAAGCTGGCAATCAGACATCCCTCTGGCAGCCTGGCAGCCCTTGGGGGGATGTCCACTTGCCAGCAGGGAGCAGACCTAAGCTGCAGTTGGACATCCTTAGCGCTGCTGAGGAGGCGGGAGAGGCTCCCACCACAGTGCTGCACTGGCAGCCGTCAGCCTGGCTTGTTGCTGAGCAGAGCTTCCCCTGTGAGAGCACACTGACCACCAGAGGACAGCTCCTGCATTGAGCGTCTGCCCCCTGGTGGTCAGTGTGTGTCATAGTGACCAGTCATTCTCAGTTGTTCTGCTGTTAGGGTCAATTTGCATATTACCCTTTTACTATATAGGATAGAGGCCTGGTGCACGGGTGGGGGCTGGCTGGTTTGTCCTGAAGGGGGTCCCGGATCAGGGTGGGGGTCCCACTGGGGTGCCTGGCCAGCCTGGATGAGGGGCTGATGGCTGTTTGCAGCTGGTCACACCCCCTTCAGGGTGGGGGTCCCCACTGGGGTGCCTGGCCAGTCTGGGTGAGGGAGTGAGGGCCGTTTTCAGGCTGGCCTGCGACTGAAGCTCCCAGCCTCTCCTGTTTTTCTTTTTTTTTATTCTGGGATTTATTTACCTTCTATAATTGAAACTTTGTTGCTGTCACTGGAGCTGTGAGCCGGGCTCCTGCTTGCTCCAGCTCTGAGGCCATGGCCTGCTGAAAGCAGGTATCTGGGGTTTGTTTAGCTTCTATAATTGAAACTTTGTTGCTTTCGGAGCTCAGAGCCTGGCTGCGGCATGCGGGGAACCTTGGCTTCCTCCATCACTGGAGCAAGCAAGCCTCCTACTCGCTTTAGCTGCGTGGCTGCTGGCCGCTATCTTGGTTGGGTTAATTTGCATATCTCGCTGATTAGCCAATGGGAGCCGTAGGATGGTATGGTCAATTACCATGTTTGTCTATTATTAGATAGGATTTTTACTTCCATATATTATCACATTTTCTTCACTTTCATATTTATTGGCCAATTCCCTCTCTCAATTACTCATTTTTGTAAAGTGTCATGTGGGACACAAGGAGGCAATGCAGTGACACACTGCAGAAGAGGTAAAAGTGAAGTTTGTATTTAATTCAATTACTCACAATCATGTACTGTGATAACTGAAATTTGAACTGTGTTGTTGGAAGACTGTCATTCTTTAACTAAACTGTGGTAACTGAAATTTGTGCACACAGAATGTGTAAAGTGAGGACTGCCTGCCAAATATATACTACAGTGCTTGACACATACATAGTAACTTCATAAAAGATAATCTCCCTTTTCTCTTTTTTCATCTTCAGATGGTCCTAAGTAGTCCTCTAAAAACTTTAGTTTTGACTGGGGTTAGTCACTGAGTTAATTATTTGGGGAAAGAAAGTTATGTCTCATTGTTTCAGGAGGCCAACTTCTTCCTACAAGTGATTTTGGAAATAAATTTGTGAATATATGACCTACATTATATGTTCCAGTTTCCATGTTATACATGATTGCTGCACCCTGAATATAGACTTTTTCTTTAGCTACTACTAACCTTCCACACTCCCTCCTATTTTCATGGTTTCCCTCCCCAGTTAGGGTCATTAGTTATACTTATAATCTTTTCAGGATAAATTTGGCTATCTATCCCATAATTTTTTACATGACTCAAACATTTGTTCGGTTTCACATCTAGCATTTCAAATCATTTATTTTTTTAAATATGTGTTTTAAAATTAAATAATTTTCCCCTAAAAATCAAATATTCCCAAATCACATAGATATTGTTAATGGAACAAGTGTGCTTTAACAATGGGGCTGACCTAGGTAGGTGACCAAGCAGAAAGTTCATTCTAGGGAGGATGTTTTAAAATATTAGTTTCAATTATATTGGATTTGTTTTATTATTGTTTCTAGAAAACTAGAATGTTGAATTTATTGTGGAACCTTGAAATGTGTTTTCCCTCTTTTTGTTAACACCTTATACATAAATGCCATTGTTACAGTGCCATTTCTTCCCCATAAGTCTTCATTTAGTATGTGAAATGACTTTAAAATGCCAACTTTAGACATGTCAGTTATAGGTCATTGTTGATCTTCCACATTGTAGTAGGCCACCATTTTGTCATTCTTTAGTGAGATGCCAATTGCTGTTAAGTGAAAAACTTGCTAGAAACAATAGTAGTTCTCTGGCATGATGACTTTCATGGCCATCTGTCAGGGTGGCACTGTGCCCATCCACAGGGGTGATATGCCAGTTTCAGCACGGTACAGGTGCCAGCCAAACATAGGTTTAGAAATATAGCTTGCAAGAACTCAGCAACGAGATCCTCCAAGTGGTTAGTGATGCCAAATTAGACCCACATGCTTCATTACAAGGGATCACATCTGTTGATGCTTGTGGGCATTACATTGTCAATTAAGGCTTTCTTTTTCTGTTTCTTTATTTATTCTGACTCTGGAATGGGGATACAGAAAATCAGGGGCAAAACTAGTTCTTGGCTAGAAAAACCATCAGTATTTCCCATATCTTTCCCTGATGTCTGTTTTTTTCAGTCCCGAACTTTATTCTAAATTATGTGAAAACTTGAAGACACATGACACTGGCTTATGAGGTTCTCTGTTATTAAAGATAACATTTAGAAATCAACCAACCAACTTAATCTCTGATTATGAGCAACATTTTAACAATTAATCAGCTGAAAATAGAGATTGCTATTCATGTGTACTATGTATTTTCTGTTATTTCTTTATTGAAGGACTAGAGGCCTGGTGCACAGATTTGTGCACATTGAAAAGAAATTAATTAGAAGGTGGCCGGCAGGGCAGGACTGGGTGAGACAGGCCGAACATACCCGGGAGCCAACCTCCTGTGGTCCCTCCTGGGCTGGCCACACCTGGGGTGGTGCTGGGGCTTGAAGGGCATTTGCAGAGTGAGCAGGATTCCTCAGGCAGGTGGGGTCCCTTGGTCTGGCCTGCAAGGATAGGCTGAAACTGGCAGTCTGACATCCCCCGAGGGATGTAGTAGTGTGTGAAGGAGCAGGCGGCTGGGGAGGAGCCCAAGCCCGGACCAGGCGCCATGTCACTCCCACTCATCCCAGCCCCTCTGCGCTGGCCAGCTCCACCACTTGGTAGTGCTGCTGCTGCTGTAGTGCTGCTGTGGAGGCAGGAGAAGCTCATGCAACTGCAGCTGCACTTGCCAGCCATGAGCCCTGTGTCTGGTGCCCCGTTGGTCAGCTGAGCAGTGCTCCTGCTGTGGGAGCACATTGACCACCAGGGGGCAGCTCCTGCATTGAGCATCTGCCACCTGGTGGTCAGTGTGCATCATAGTGACCAGTCGACCACTTGTTCAGTCTTTCGGTCATTCGGTCACTTAGGCTTTTATATATATAGATTATTTTCAATCAAGAATGAGATAGACCACAATGAGCCATTCATTTTTCAGTGGTCATGTTCAAGTCTGGGTTGCAGTGCATGGCTTGACTCAAGAATAGTGCTAGTACACCTTTGTATGTTTCAAACTACATTACAGGTTAGGTACATGAGGCATGAAGGAAATATAGATATCTATGCCACATAGAAAGACCAAAAGAGCTTGAAACATAGATTTTGGAAATTTAGAAGCAGAGGCAGAGTTGGGTTTGAAGGTCTTTCTTTTCTTTTTTTTTTTATTGATTAAGGTATTACATATGTGTCCTTATCCCTCCATTGCCCCACTACCACACTCCCGTTCATGCCCTCACCCCCCCGGTGTCTGTGTCCATTGGTTATGCTTATATGTGTGCATACAAGTCCTTTGGTTGATCTCCCCACCCTCCCCTACCTTCCCTCTGAGGTTTGAGCATCTGCTCGATGCTTCTCTGTCTCTAGATCTGTTTTTGTTCATCAGTTTATGTTGTTCATTATAATCTACAAATGAGTGAGATCATGTGATATTTATCTTTCTCTGACTTATTTCACTTAGCATAAAGCTCTCCAGTGCCATCCAAGCTGTTGCAAATGGCAGGAGTCCCTTTCTTTTTACAGCAATAGTATTCCATTGTGTAGATGTACCACAATTTTTTAATCCATTCATCTGCTGATGGGCACTTAGGCCGTTTCCAAATCTTAGCTATTGTAAATTGTGCTGCTATGAACATAGGGATGCATATATCCTTCCTGATTGGTGTGAAGGTCTTTCTTGAGGTACAATAGAGATGGTGGTAGTAGTTAAGAATATCTTTTTATATTTTGGAGTGGCATTTAAAAGTTTGTGTCAGCCATTTCCTCTCCCCCAAATGTTTGTGCACCCATATTACAGATAAATTCATGAAGAGTTGATAATATAATAGCTTTTAATGTAAAAGAAGCTATTCGATTTTGGAATATACTCCTGACTTTTTTTTGTGGTTGCTAATTTGACATGGCATATTTTTTATTTTCTCCCCATTTTCCCTTGGTATTATGAATATAAGCAGAAATCAGAATTAGCATGGAAATGACATGAAGGGGTGTGGATGTTTGGGGGAATAGAAAGAGAGTAGAATGGTAAGCATACAGGCTTTGGAGTCACAAAGACCTGGGTTTGAATCCCAACTTTACAAATTATTAATGCTCCTATTAATGTTATTAGTTGCTACTACCAGCTATGTGATCTTGGGCAAATTATTTAAACTCTATGTCCTCAGCTAGTTTAGAAAATAACAATAATAAGGACAATAATACATACATAAGGTAACTGGCACATGGTTGGTACTACAAAAATGGTGGTTATTAATATTAGGGTTATTATTACAAGGAAAGAAATGGGTTGGAAAGGAATGCTTTAATTTTGTTAGTGTAGAACCTAAGAGGGCCCACTGGGCTTCCTCAGAATTATTTTGGAAAGCGGTATTGATTTCCTACCCTATATTCCTCACAGTGGCTGTCCTGAGAGCCCATCGTTCTCCCCTGGCCTCCAATCCCATCATAATGCATATCAACATGCACCATTGACTGTCCACCTTTTCAGTATAATTACTGCTCCTTTTTGTGTTATGAGATATTTAACACACACAAATGAATATATCTATATCTATATAATTTTATATTGGGTATAAAAAAATTGTTATGGACATCCATATAATTACCCTGAAGCTTAAGAAACAAACATTTCAAATACTAGTGAAGCTTCCTGTGTACCACTCCCACATTCATTATGTTCCCTCTGCCCCCACAGTGGCCAATGTTACTCTGAATTTTCTTTTTATCATTTCTATTGTTTCTGTTATAATTTTATCATATATGTGTGAATACTTATTGTCAGTGCTTTTGAGCATTATATGAATAGTGTTATACTGCCTGTTTTCTCTACTGCAAGTTGCTTTTCTCACTCACTATTATGTTTGTGCAATTCATCCATATTGATGAATGTAGCTACAGATCATCCATTCTCATTGAAATAGTATTTCATAAAATGAAGGTAACAATTCATTAATTCTTCCTTTGATGGCCATTTGTATTGTTTCCCACTTTTTTGCTGCTAATGGATAGTCTTAAAACATGTCTCTTCATATACATGTGCATATCTCTTCATATACATATATTATCCTTGATATATACCTACGAGAGAAACTGCTTAGTTTTCGTGTACATTTACCTTGAACTTTTCAAGAAAATTCCTCACTGATTTTTTTAAAAAAAACTAGATTAATTAATACCCCCACCAGCACACCATCTTCCCCTTGCTCCACATCCTCACTAGACCTAAGTATTGTCAGACTTTAAAAGTTTTGCTAGTCACAATAAAAAATCCTGTATCTCATTGTGGTATTAATGTTTCCCTTATTACTAATGAGGGTGGGAATCTTTTGACATTTATGGGGCATTCATTCTTATTATTTGGTGAAATGTCTGTTAATGTTTTTTTGCCTGTTTTTCTACTGGCTTGTTTGAAGTGACACTCTCATCTTCAGTAACACTTTTTGCCCTAAAGTTGATTTAGCAATAGCACAATATAGCTTTTTCCTCTCTGTTACACTACGTTATAGATTAATAATGCCCCACAAGAAACTAAATATCATGGCCTTTTTCTACTCATCTTTTTAAATATCTCAGTAGCAGCCAGCATTCTTTGACACCAATACACTCTCTTCCTTGAAGCCTTGAAATCTTTGCATTTCTCTCTCAATTTATATACAGGTAGTTGCCCAATAATATAATATAAGACTTCCTTTGCAGCATATTTCATATTCAATATTTTGTCGTAGGACACAGCCCTAGTTAAGGACCTCATTATCTCTTAACTAAATTATTACAAAACTGTCTGCCTGGTCTCTATTCCCAGCTCAATCCTTACTAAAGCAGCTTTTTTTTTTCCAATTCAGTCTTCTTAGCCCTGGTTTTCATTTGAATCACCTGAGGTGCTTTGAAAAGGCGCTTTAAAATGTTAATATCTAGGTCTCATCCCCAGGTTTGTGGATTTAATGAATATGGTGGGGGGCTTTGTGCATAAGTTTTTTTCTTAAGTTCCCCAGGTGATTCTAATATGCAGCCATGATTGTGAACTCCGGTTCCAATCTCATGGTTCTCACACTTTAGAACATATCAGAATCCCCTGGAGGGCTTAGTCAAACAGACTGCTGGGCCTCCACCTGTCAGTTTCTAATCCAGTGAGTCTGCAGCAGGCCGGTAATTCTAACAAACTCTCAGGTGATTATGATGATGTCAGGGGCCACAGCTCTATTTCTATAGTTATTGTGAAGTGTTCCTAAACAAGAAGTCTCATAATATCACTCCTCTGCACTAAAATTTTTAAGGGCTACCTATGAGCTATAAAAATAAGTACAGACCACTCATCCTGGCCTTCAAAGCTCTTTACCATCTGGTTGCATATTCCCATCTTGCTATATTTCCCATTACCTCTCTGTACCAACCAAATTGGACTACTGGCTCTTCTTTAAAAACACCCAGTACTCTCTTGCCTTCATATATTTGCTCATATTATTATCCTGGCTCATGCTGCCATCCTCATTTGTTCATCTGTTAAAATCCCATCCATCCTTCAAGCTTTATCTCATATACCTCCCTCAATGATATTTTCTTGCACACACACAATTTTCACATCCCCAACTGGATCTCCCAAAAACATTTTTACTATCCACAAGCTGCCCTATATAATTTGCCTCATATTATACTTATATGTCTTCATGGCTTCTCCAACCTCTCCAACCAAATTGTACATTTGTACATGCCTTGAGGGCAAGGAATACTTTGTGTGTGTGTGTGTGTGTGTGTGTGTGTGGTGTGTGTGTTATCTTATAGACTTGCTTATCAAGTTTGGTTCAAAGCCCAGGAGTATTAACTGTCACCTGAGTACTCATTAGGGTTGTAAAATCATAGGTCCCCATCCTAGAACTATTGACTCAGAATCTGCATTTAAGGATCTATAGGTAATTTGTATGTACAATAAAGCTCGAGAAGAGGCTCTGTAGTGCCTAGAACAACTTGGTATAGAGTGAATAGGTGGTAAGAATTTGTTGACTCGAAGAATTACCTAGAATAAGAAGTAAAGCACTATAGATCAATGCTTTCCCAACCTACCCTGGGGATTCAGCTCATCAAATTGCTTCTGGTATCTTGCAATAAACAATAGGACACACTGAGTCAAGGCTGAGTCAGAACACAGGATTAGGTGCACTGGGGAGATATTAGAAAGTTAGAATATTTCTCTGGAAGAATTTGTAATCTAACTCAGCAGACCATAGAGAGGCTCACTGAGAAGTTAATCTCAGTTTGGGATGACTAGATAATAGCCTGGTTACAGAACAATTCTGCCAAAATATGCAAGACCCCACCACTTGTGGGGGATGCAGCACAATGAGGTGTGTTTCTTTTTCTCCTTCTGAAATTTTGTGTACTTCTCCTTTTGAAAATTTTGACTTTTTATGTGGATGCCTAGGAGAAAGATATTGGTCATGAGGAGTATTGCCTAGTACTGTTAGTCACCTCAGTGTAAGGGACTGCCTTGAATTTGAGTATGTTTTAGTTAATGAGTAGGATTATCTGTCAGACATTTCCTTGTTCCATACTTGATAGTGCAATCTGTTTGCATAGAGTCCATTCCTGGCTTTCATTGACAGAAATAAAATATTTATTTATTCATTACTTTTTAAAACCATTTATTTGACAATTTCATTCTGCAAAGGATTTGAGACAGTTTACAACATTAACATATATGTAAATCTTATGTGAGGAAAATAGAAATAAAATGTTTAAAACTTAGGATTGTACATAGACAAAATATGTTCTCCAATACATTCTGAATTCATCAAGTCATTTCTCAATTCCACTGCTACCACTGTAGTCCAAACCCCTATTCCTACTGACCTAGTTTCTCTCCTGAACTCTACTGTTGCCTCATTTTCATCCATTATTTACAAACCAGCCAGAGGATCCTTCAGAAATGTAATCCCAATAATGTAACAACCCCCCACCCCTGCCCAGGCTTAAAAGAATCTATAGGTTCCTTCTTGCATTATGAATAAAAGTCAATTCTGTTAAATATTGTGGTATGGTTCTTGACAAACTATAGTGTACATTGTTCATTTTGAGCTGCTCAGTATCCATTCCTCCTTCCTAATTACAAAGTTTGGTGGAAGCATCAATTAGGTATCCTACCTGCCCTAGGCAAAGGGCAAGCACCTTAAAAGCAAGATGCTATAAGAATTTGAGCAAAAGGACAAAGAGGTGAAAGTTGGTTCAAATTGATTCATTCAAGAAGTAGAACCCAGATTTGACCATTCCTACTAAAAGGTTATTCTAGACTTCCTCTTCTCTAGTCCTTTCAAGTGTTTTGAATCCTGCCTATTTGAAAGCCTTTCAATCAATCAATCAATCATGTGAGCTCCACTATCATTCCCAAAAATTTCACTTTACTTATGTAAACCAGAGTTGGTTGCAACCAATAAACCCTACGGATGCACTGTTTCTCCTCTGTCACTTGCGTCACTCTCACCTTTTATGACTCTGCCAAAGTCATATTGATCTTTTACCATTTCTTAAAAGAATTCTTGCCTACCTCAGGCCCTTTGTAAATGCTACGTTACCTTTATTCAGATTGTTCTTCCCATGCCCAGTTTAGTTAATCCTTACTCACTCTGAAGATCTTAGTTCCAAGTTATTTCCTCATGGATGCCTTCTTCTAATATCCCTGATTAGCTCAAATTCTTCTATTGGAGGTCTTGCAAAATTATTTTTTGCATCATAATTCTTTTCTTTAAAATTTATCTTTATTGTTGAAAGTGTTACAGATGTCCCCTTTATTTTTTCCCATTGACCCCACCTCCACCCTGCACCCACCCTTCCCAGGTATTCATCACACTATTGTCCGTGTCCATAGGCTATGCATATATCTACACTAATAAAAGAGAAACATGGTAATTAGCATACGACTGCTACCCTTCCCATTGGCTAATCAGCATATCCTTATGCAAATTAACTGCCAGCCAAGATGGCGGCCAGCAGCCATGCACTGAAGC
>NW_005363283.1:1855883-1861867 GCF_000412655.1 Myotis brandtii
TAGGGATTGGGCCTGCCCTCTGCCACCCGGGAGCAGGCCTAAGCCAGCAGGTCGTTATCTCCCGAGGGGTCCCAGACTGCGAGAGGGCACAGGCCGGGCTGGGGGACCCCCCTCCCCCCCCCCAGTGCACAAATTTTTGTGCACTGGGCCTCTAGTGTATATATAATGTTCCCTGGTTAGGTTAATCTCTCCCCACCCACTCCCACCTCTGCCTTCCTTCTGAAATTCCTCAGTCTGTTCCATGCTTCTATGTCTCTGGATCTGTTTTTTTTTGTTGTTGTTGTTGTTGTTTTTTTTTTTTTGTTTGTTTTTTTTTTTTTTGTTTTTTTTTTTTTTTTTTTTTTTTGTCCACTTTCAAAAAGTGTCTTATAGAACAGAGGTGTGAGGATGTGCAACGGCCCACAAACACACTGCTCGTCCACACAGCCAGGAGCCCCGCCCGCAAAAGACAGCAAATAACTTAATCTAAGCTCATGTCCTCCTCTTCCTCCTTCTTGTCCTTCCCATCGCCCTCCTTCTGCTCCGATCTGGCACTGTTCTGCATCGCTTTAGCAAAAGCTTCCACATCACCCTTGTTGACGGCCTCTGCAGGCAGGCCAAACTGGCACATGAGGGGGCCCAGCTGCCCTGAGGCTAAGGCCACACTGAACATGCCCAGGGCCTGCTGGAACTGGGGGGAGGTCAGTGTGTTCTGGATCTCCTCTGTGGTCTGTGGCAGCGACTCCCCAGAGGGCAGGTAGGGTAGCAGGCGCTCCTGGACGTCAGCGTTGGCGAGGATAGGTGCCATGATCTCGGGCGTCAAGACACTGGCCAGGTCAACTTGCTAGCTGCCTCCTGGCCTGGCCGGCACGTTCATAGTGGATAGAATGCTCTGGAGGTTGGTCAGCTGGATGGGCTGGGTTGGGCTGGCTGCTGTGCTGGCTCCATTACCTGGATTGGGCGTGGGACTTGGGCTGGTCACTGAGGCAGCTGCTGGAGCAGAAGGGGCTGAGGTGGCTCAGGCAGAAGAGGCGGTGGAAGACGGGGTCACCGCTGCTGACTGGCTCTGGGAGCTGGATGAGGAGCTGCTCGTCGGAGGCCCTCCACTCCCCAGTAAGCTGGCCAGGCCTGGCCCAGTCAGGGCCCCCAGCCCACCCAGTCCGGCGGGTCTGATGAGCTGCATGAGCTGGCTGTGGCTCATGTTCCCCAGCAGGCTCTGCAGGCCGCCCTCGCCGCCCAGTGCAGACAGCTCATGGCCTCCACTCCCGCTCGCCCCCAGTGCTCCGGGCATCTGTGGGTTGTTCAGATACTTGTTGACTTTCTGGCAATGCTCCTCGTCCTGGTCCGCCTTAGGCTCCTGCATCCAGAAGAAGAGCTGTTTGGACCCTGCCTTGAACTTGAGCACATAGACCCTCCCACTGGGGCACTGCGGCACACGCTTGAACTCACAGTCATCAGGGAAGATGATCAAATCGTCTTCCACGTTCCTAGACGTCCTGTCTTTCCAGCAGAAGTGAATGAGGGAGTCATCTGTCTGCTGAATGTACATGAGCCCTTTTCTTTTGTCTGGGGTGACAATTGTTCCTTTTAATGACATTTTTCCTGCCTGAAACTCCACCAAATACTTGTTGGAGGACCCACGGGAGCCTGGCACCAGGCTTGGAAACAGAGTGCCTGAAGTCGCCATCCTGGCCAACCATGAGACTCTGCTGAGAGATGTACCATGCGTGATCACTCTTCTCTGGATCTGTTTTGTTCATCAGTTTATTTTGTTCATTAGATTCCACATATGAGTGAGATCATGTGATACTTACTTTTTCTGGTTTATTTTGCTTAGCATAATACTCTCAGGACCATCCATGCTGTTGCAAAATTTAAGTGTTTCTTCTTTTTTTACAGCAGTGTAGTATTCCATTGTGTAGATATACCACAGCTTTTTTTTTTTTTTATCCACTCATCTGCTTTGAGGTACTTCGGCCATTTACAGAGCTTAGCTATTATAAATTGTGTTGCTATGAACATAGGGGTGCATATATTGTTTCTGATTGGTGTTTCAGGTTTCTCAGGATATATTTATAGAAATGGGATCACTGGGTCAAATAGCAGTCCCATTTTTAAATTTTTTGAGGAAACTCCATACTGTTTTCCACAGTGGCTGCATCAGTCTCCATTCCCACCAGCAGTGCACTAGGGTTCCTTTTCTCCATATCCTCTCCAACACTTGTCGTTTGTTGATTTGTTGATGATAGCCATACTGACAGGTATGAGGTGATACCTCAGTGTTATGTTAATTTGCATCTCTCTGATGATTAGTGACTTTGAGCACTTTTTCATATGCCTCTTGGCCTTCTGTATGTCTACCATAGTTCTTATTACAGTTGTTATTTTATATTGAGTTGTGTGACTGTTTTCTTTCTTGGCTCTAGATGTTATCTCCAAGAAGGCAGGGAGTGTGCTCATTTTGCTTACTGATGCACCTTGGTACATAGGGCAGTGCCTACTATATGAGACTTCCAATAAATATTTGTTAAATAGGTTAAAGCAAAATTTGCATGGAAATTTAAGCCAAAATATGATCCTTCTAAACAGTTCCTGCTTGTTGCTCATGTAGTTATAGGAAAAATACAGTCAGGAGATTATGCCTATGGAAGTCATAGTCCTGTATTTATTCATTTACTCTTTCCTCCATCTTATCAACCATGTTGTGAACAAAAATGTGTTAAATACCCAATTATTGGGGTTTCAATGATGAATAAATGAGAACAGATAAGTTTTGAATATTAGGTATGTGTTTTTTTCTTATAAATACGACCAGTTACAATAGTAAAAAAAAAAAAAAGCTAGCTAGTTATTTGGTATGCTAACAACTGAAGTTTGATGTACTAGTACAAATTGATCTTTTTTCTACTGCTGAGATGGTTGGTCTCATACAGTCACCAAAATAACCTTCATTGGATTGCTGTTTTTATTTTTTTCTTTTTAATTGTTTTTCCAAATGCCAAGGCTCTTTATATCAATATTAACAGATAAATTTGAAGCTTTCATTGCCTGGTATCCACAAGTATCTCCAATTAACTTGTGTAATATTGTGACAGATGTTTTTGTTTGTTTGTTTGTTTGACCATTTTTATGCTACAGAAGAAATTTTCAATGGCCGTGTTTCTTAAATAACCACACAACATTTTTTGAGAGAGGAGATAAGTAGGGCATCAAATCACAACAAGATAAAGTGCTGTACTCCAAAAGATTGGAAATTACTCATATTATCATTTTAGCATCAGCTTCCATTCATGATTCATTCATTCATTCACGCTCCCTCCCTCTTCCTCTCTCTCATACACAGTCTGACCCTGTTTGTAAACAATTAATATGTTACTCTAAGTTCAATAATGTTTTAGTTAAAAAATAAGTGATATTTTCTTTGTTGTTAATCACTTGCCCTAATTAATTCATTCATTATACTACAAAGCTCAGAGATTAAAACTCCAGGCTGGAGAGCTTCATATGAATCCTTTCTTTTTTATCTATTCCAAGTTAGATTAAGTTTAGGTCCTATTTAATTATGTGCCACTTGCTGTGTTTCCATGCAGAAATAATTTCTCATCCTCAGTGGTATGTATGTACCAAATAAATTATCATTTTTTTCTGAATTTCCAACTACTGCATCCTGTAGGAAAGACTATCATTATGAGCTCCCTGGGATCTGGGCAGCTGGATTTCTTTGATTTGGATTTTTTTCTTTTAATCCAAGTCCCATCTTGTTTTTATTATATTTCGGGGGGGGGGGGGAGATTATGAAGAGATTTCCGGACAGCATTAAATGTCATGCTATGATGAACATGGGAATGAGGCTGTGGATGCAAAAGAACTGAGTCAAGTTATGGAATTTCCCATGCTCTACTTCATTTGTATTCTTTCTGATATAATCTGCTTAAAAGTGAGCACAGCCACATCATTCCCCCCACAATCCTATTGTATGTGTGTTTATGTGTGTGCACATGTGTGTTGGGGAGGAGTTACTAATGTTTTCATTTTATGATTGTAAATACATTGCAAATAATTGGATTTCCCTTTAAATGCTGCCCTTCTCTGGCTCCAGAATAAAAATACACACATGAAAATGTTTGCAGTGAGGGCTGCATTCTGTCAAAGACTAGACTCACAAGGCTCTATTGTGACAAAAAGAGCCATTGTTCTTGCACTACAGAAGCATTTATTACTGCTGATATGATAACAATACTGCTCCCCCATAGGCCTGCTTGGCTAGACTAGAACTCACTAGCCCCATAGTAAGGCTAGGAAATAGTCAGGGAGCCAGGGAGAAGGAGATAGAAAAATAGAGCAAAGGGGTCAGAAAAGGAGGTAGAGAGAAGTTCCCATGGAAGGCAACGAGACACCAGTATTGCCATCCCATGACACTCAATGGCACCATTCCTGGCCCACTCTAGACAACCTGGATATTCAAGTCTGTTTATTGGAACAAATGGTAATAACCTACCAGTAATGAGGCCAACATCTTGGGTAGTGTTATCATATGATACACTTGGCTTGGTATAGAGAAAAAATAGGTTCCATACACTCTTACTTAACTAATAACCAACTGATAAGAAAACCAAGACAATGTGTAAATGACAGAGTGCAGCCTGTTACTAACAATTGAAAATCAAATATAGCAGCAGGTTATATATATATATGATTAAAGTTTATTCTTATAAATTGTAGAAGGACAGATGGATTTTACCAGGTTTAGTATTTTACTATTTTAGAGTTCTGTCCTAGCAATGACATTCTAGAGTAGTGCTTCCCAAACTCTTTCATGCCATGGGGCAAACAGAATATAGATATATTTCTAGCCTCCTTGGGCAACAAGAGGAGGCTGTACATATTGAAAGATACAGGCCCAGAGGCTATAGTGGTACCAGGTCTCACACAACCATCATGAGGACTGAAGTGATCACTATAGGGCAGTGATGGCGAACCTTTTGAGCTCGGCGTGTCAGCATTTTGAAAAACTCTAACTTAACTCTGGTGCCATGTCACATATAGAAATTTTTTGATATTTGCAACCATAGTAAAACAAAGACTTATATTTTTGATATTTATTTTATATATTTAAATGACATTTAACAAAGAAAAATCAACCAAAAAAATGAGTTTGCGTGTCACCTCTGACACGCGTGTCATAGGTTTGCCATCACTGCTATAGGGTCACTGTAATCACTAGTTGGGTGAGCTTTATTCTAGAATTCAACAAAATGGGGTTCTACCATTTTATTTTGAAAACAATTGCAAAGGAATCCTATATAATAAAGAGCTAATATGCAAATGGTTTTCATGCCCTCATGACGTAACAGCTCAGACACTCAACACTGGGGAAAGAGGAATGGGGACCAGCCAGGCTGTGGCCCAGGAGAGGGACAAGCCGCCCACCCTGCGGTCCCGGGCATAAGCGGTTGCACCTATGCCTGTGCCTGCGCCTGCAGCCCGGGAGAGGGACAAGCCGCATGCCCCGCGGTCCCAGGCACCAGCAACTAGGGCTGCGGCCAGGGAGAGGGACAAGCCTCCCGCCCCACAGTCCTGGGCACCAGCGGCTGCAGCTTACAGCAACTAGGCTGCGGCCAGGGAGAGGGACAAGCCTCCCGCCCCACAGTCCTGGGCACCAGCGGCTGCAGCTTAGGTGAAGCCACCCACCCACTGTCCCCTGCAGCTGTGGCCAGCCTGGACAAAGCCAGTCTGGGTCCTGGGTGCTTGTGACTGGCCAGAGAAGGGAATCCTAGGTCCCAGGTGCAGGGTGAGGCAGAGGCAGTTAGGGGCGATCAGGCAGGCAGGCAGGCAGATATAGTTAGGGGCAATCATGCAGGCAGAGGTGGTTAGTGGTGATCAGGCAGGCAGACAGGCGAGTGATTAGGAGCCAGTGTTCCCGGATTGTGAGAGGCAGTTGGACATCCCCCAAAGGGTCCCTGATTGGAGAGGGTGCAGGCTGGGCTGAAGGACTCCCCACCCCC
>NW_005363283.1:1862330-1872290 GCF_000412655.1 Myotis brandtii
AGCCTGCAAACAGCCATCAGCCCCTCACCCAGGCTGGCCAGGCACCCCAGTGGGGACCCCCACCCTGAAGGGGCTGTAGCCAGCCTGTAAGCAGCCATCAGCCCCTCACCCAGGCTGCCAGGCACTCCTATATAATAAAGGGGTAATATGCAAATTGACCCTAACAGCAGAACAACTGGGAATGACTGGTCACTATGACACACACTGACCACCAGGGGGCAGATGCTCAATGTAGGAGCTGCCCCCTGGTGGTCAGTGTGCTCCCACAGGGGGAGCTCTGCTCAGCCACAAGCCAGGCTGACGGCTCCCAGTACAGCAGTGGTGGTGGGAGCCTCTACCGCCTCCTCAGCAGTGCTAAGGATGTCCGACTGCAGCTTAAGCCTGCTCCCCACTGGCAAGTGGACATCCCCCGAGGGCTCCCGGCTGCCAGCTTAGGCCCAATCCCCAGGGAGCAGGCCTAAGCCAGCAGGTGGTCATCCCCCGGGGGTCCCAGACTGTGAGAGGGCACAGGCCGGGCTGAGGGACCCCTCCTAGTGCACAAATTCTTGTGCCCCGGGGCCTCTTGTTACTATATAAAGTACATTTACTTAACCTCCTGGATATGTGTGTTTCTGTGGTTATATTTTTATATTTCCCTCAAATCATTACTTTTTCAACCTTCTACTCCCAAGACTGACCATGAGACTTATTTCCACAAGACAAGAGAGGGCAAAAACTTCCCAAAACAAAGAGGTTGTTGATCATTTTTAAGTCTAAAAATTGACTAATGTGAAACCATAGAAAGGCCATTGTTTTAAGTTCAACTCTGTTGAGAGAGAAATTTAGTTATTAAATTCCTTTAGCTCTCATTTAACATATGAAAAACTGGGCATAGCTGACTAGGTCATAGCTGTTTACTATATTCTTAAAATAGAACTCAGGATATGAGAAAAAAAGTAGAAACCCTATTCTTTTGATATATAGGGAAAATAAGAGGAGAGGAAGGAAGAGGAAGGCATTTAGATCTCTTTCAAGATGTTAGAGTTAGGGGTTATTTATAAGTTTTCAGGCTGATGTGAAGGAGCCTGAAACATCAGGAAGCAGAGGTATAAGGTACTATTATCATAGCTTTGGGAGGCCTCAGAACTTGTGTGGAAGCTCTGCATACAGCCATGTCCAGCATTCTACAAGAGTAATACTGCAGCACTTATAAAGGAAGGCAGATGGACATATGAGCCAAAGACAGTACTCCAGGATTCCCATGGACTACATAAGCTGGAAGATTCATATACTCTGTTGAGGAAGTAAGGAGTAGCTGAGAGTTAGGACAAAATTGACTCTGTGAATGAAGACTCAAATCTAAAGAAAAATGATTAAGACTATGAACTCTGGTGCTGCCTGTGAGCTGGTTACCCCAAAAAGTCAGATGGAACCTATTGTACCTTTAATGTTACCAGTGCAAGGAGAAGAACAGAGTGTTCTACTACAGACACCAGCTAAGATCTAGGGAATACCATGTGTATCCAAAGACCCTTTCTTCTTTGCCACTGCTACCATAAATATGGCAGAAAGTGTCTAATGTGGTCTCCTATGATTTCCAGCTGCTTGTGTTCACAAACTTGTGTAATACCCTCTACTCAGTGGTTCTCAACCTTCCTAATGCCGCGACCATTTAATACAGTTCCTCATGTTGTGTTGACCCCCAACCATAAAATTATTTTCGTTGCTACTTCATAACTGTAATTTTTCTACTGTTATGAATTGTAATGTAAATATCTGATATGCTATATGTGTTTTCCAATGGTCGTGATCCACAGGTTCAGAACCAACTGAGAGTGGGAAGGACCTGTGACCTCTTTCTAATAATAGAATGTGATGTGGTACCACTTCCATGAGTCTATGCTGAAGATGAAGGGATATTACCCTTGTAATTTTGCATTATGTAAGACTCCATCTTGCTGGCATACATCTAGAGTATTATTCTCTGTTGCTGACTTCAAAGAAGTCACAGAGAAATAAATTCTGCCAACAACCTGAGTGATCTTGGTAATCTTCCCCAAATGAGTCTCCAGATGAGAAAGCAGTCTTGGCTAACACCTTAGTTGTAGCCTTGTGAGATTCTGAGCAGAGGACCAAGTTAAGTTGTGCCCAGAGGCCTGACCTCTAGAAACACTGAAATAATGAATATATGTATTTTTAAGCCACTAAAGTGGTGGTAATTTATTACACAGCATAGAAAACAAATACACACAAGTTAACATAACCTCTAGCCCCTTATACCTACATACCATTGTGAAGAAAAGGAGAAGAGGAGAGACTATTTTCCCAAGAGAGACTAATTTAAAAAGAGACTTTTATGAAGAGACTCAATTGGACTGAGTTTACTCACCTGCAAGAAGTATGTCCCAATATCCAGGAGTGTTTGGTGATTAGGATCATGGGAAAGTTTGATAAACTATAGAGCAGTGGTTCTCAACCTTGGCTGCACATTAGAATCACCTGGGAATCTTTTTAAAATTCTTATTTCTGGACCTCATCCTCTGGAAATTCTGTTTCTTTGTTATGGGGTGGGGCCACAACATTAGTAACAAAGAAACAGAATTTCTGGAGGATGAGGCCCAGAAATCAGGATTTTAAAAAGATCCCCAGGTGATTCTAATGTGCAGCCAAGGTTGAGAACTACTGCTATAGAGAAATAAGGTACTTTTTTTTACATGTGCCATTTTTGGTTTAATGACTATTTCATAAGCTGGTGACTACTCCATGGAGACTATTTCTTGATCAATATGATCCAAGCATAGTTGCAGGTACACTCAACACTTTAACACAACTCTTGGTTATCTGACATTGATTACAAATGAAAAGGGCAAGTGAACAAACATATACTCATACATGATTACGTTTTCAAGAAGCTACCTTTGTGGAAGTACACAGGAAAGGGAACTTTCAGGAAGCTGTTGATAGGGACCGAGAAGATTTAAAGCTATGGTTTTGGTAAGCACCCCAGTGAGCTAGCTGTAGGAAGACATTTCTAAGAGTAGATTCTGCAGCATCAAAGAAAAATTCTCCAAAAATTGGCATGTTTTCAATTAATTTAAATTAATTGAGGCTTTCAGCAGTGAAGGGTAAAAACAAGATCTAAGGAAGAGAACCATCATCACAACCACTTAAGAAAGGTGACTATGCCATTTGGCTCATGAAGCTATATGGTCCAAAAGCTTTTGGTGGCATGATATGGACAAGAAAATATAAGTACACAAAACACATAACACCATTAAAACTCAAAAACATTTTTTTTCATTTGAAAAAGGATTTGGAATACATAAAACAAGGCAACACTTATTCTTTTTTCTCATCTTCTGGTGTGGGATCTGTTGGTGGCTCCTCCACTGTGGTGCTGTTGCTCTCTGAGCCAGTGTTACTATTAGTGGTCCCTTCCTTCGCCATACTGTCCACCACTTCCTGTCCACTCTCCTTGTCCTCAGGAATAGATGTGCCTTTTTCACCATTCTTCTGACTTTCTGTTGTTTCTTCAAGGTGTGTCTCCTTTGTCTCCATTGGAATGTTCTCGTCTTCTTTCTTTTCTTTGGTCTCATTAGCTGCTTGTTCTTCCTTAGGAACAATGCTTCTCTGATTGCGTTCAGTTTGCTCTGCTGTCTCCTTCTCCCTTTCCTCCTGCCTTTTGCGAGCCTGTTCCTCTGCCTGGGCAATTTCAGCTGCAATTTTTTCCATATCCACTTCTATTTTTAAACCACACAACCTTTTAAGTTCATTGTTAAATGAACCTGTGCTTTCCAGGAATTTATTCTTTTCCTGGTGTCGCTCCTCTATTTGAAGAAGTTCAGCTTCTAGTTTTCGTTGATGAACCATTAAGGATTGGACCGGTAGTTTGAGGACCTGCATTCTAGCTGTTGTGACAACCGACCGAATGTCTGGCACCACATTTTCACTAAGGATTTCACTGATGAGGCAGTGGTTTCTCTGGAAACAGGTGGTGGCTTATATGCTTCATTGAAAAGCCATCATCATAATCAGCCGGATCTTCAGCAGGCTGGATGCTCATGTAAGGTTCTCCTTTCTCCATGCGAGACTGCCTTTGTCGACTTTCTTCCTCTAAAGTGGCTTTGGCACGACTTTTTGCATTTATGTTAGCAAGGTATGTGGGGGAATTGTGGTAGGCCTTCATAGAGTCATTGTACTCTATCTTTTCTGCTTCGTATTCGTTTAAATATTCTTGTTTTTCTTCATCAGTGAGATCTCGCCACATGCCACCAATAATCTTGCCAATCTCCCACAACTTTAGGTCAGGGTTGGAAGCCTTTACTTGGTCCCAGACCTTTCTGCTGTACTTCATGTAGGGTATCAGTGGCTTATCTGGAGGCCTTGGGGGTTTTGGAATCGTAATACCAGGGGATGCCTTGACCCGACTGTTGGTGCCCGGGTTCCCTCCCAGCCTGTAGTTGTTGTAGGTGAGATGACTGTATGGATTGTATCCCACAAACTCTGGTGTTCTGGGCATTTGTGTTGCAGGAGCTGGGGTGGGAGGTGGGGCATAAGATGGTCTTTTAGACATTTTGGAAGATTAAGTTCTCAGTTCCTTAAGAATGAATCTGAGACACCGTGGGCATAAAAGGTGCCCACAGCTCCAGCCTTGCTTCCCTTTGTTAAGGTACCTTTTTGTACATCAGAGTCTACTGGGAGTAAATTAGTGATACACACACATGCACACACAAATACTTCAGTCACAGTAATAAGGTTATATTGGAATTTATATCTGAATTAATTTGGGGGGTTTTAATCCTTCTTGGATTCAGAGTGTTCATGTCTATGCTCACTTTATATTATAGGCTGAAGTTTAATAGTGATCAACCTGTGAACATCAAGGGGGATTAAATAAATTAAAGAGCCCCATAAACATCTTGTTTCTTTGAACACAGTTCAATAAAATGAATAAAACTTAGTATTGATGCCTTTTATTTGTGAGGCTTGGACTGCTTAGTATAATGAGCCATCATTTGGGAAATTTGTATCTTCATTTGTAAGAAACCTTAAAATATGGAGGGGCATTAAAATGACCCACTTGATTAATTACACTTGGATGGAGTTCAGGTTTGTTCATGGCAATGAATCTGGGAAACAGTACCCAGTTGCAGAGTTCAAACATCCTTCAGCAGTCATGTGGCTTGTGTTGACAGGGTGAAATGAAGGCTTTTACCTCTGACAGGGAAACTGAAACAGATCAGGTGCAGAATTCAGGTGACTATTCACTTGGGCTTGTATCTCTCCAAAGAGGCAGGCACTGATGGAGGTTAGTTAGATCTGGCAAAATGAAGGTTGGCACAATGTTTAGTTTCCTGCCTAGCTCTGCCAGTGCCAATCATTCTAGAATAACAACTCCCCTGATACCTCACTTAGTGTAGACAGAACCACGGAGTTTCCATCCATTTGATAACTGAGGAAAGATCCATCTCCAGACTCCTAAAGTGATGGTCCAGTGATGCAGTGATCCTGGGTTAAGAAAATGTCTCTGGGTAAGCATCAGCCATAAGGATGTATTGTTGTCCTTCCAGAAATGAACATGAAGATGAAGTAGAGCAGCTGGCAACTTCATGGTGTTGGCAAGCTAAAGGTGCAACCTAGGGCCTTAAGTAAGGTGGAGGATAAATCAAACACCAGGGAGTGTTGTGTGGTTCTTCCCCCTTCCAGGTAACTTTTAGCAAAATTAAGTAATCAACTGCTAATTCATTTTTTCTCACATATTCACACATCAGTAAGAAAGGATGGAGCACAATAGATATGCCATGAGTTACTTAAATTTCTTAAAAAAATAGTGCCTTGAAAGAAAAAATGGTCATTGTTGAGACAGTGTGATTGTATGAAATAACCTTTTTTAAAATTAAAACTCCTATAGATTGATTATTTTGAAATGAAAAGGTTTATGTTAGGCAGGATGGACATGAAAATATGAAAAGGGGAAAGAATTGCTTATGTCCATATGTCCATGTGTGTATGTTTTCTGGAAACAGCTATGCTGGTTTGGATATTGCCCCATCCATATATTATACTTCCTAGGGCTGATGCAATCTGTGTTGTGTTTTTGTTTTCGTTTTTTCAGGAGAAGTAGAAAATGGTTTGCATCACTGCATCTGGATACAGTACTGGTGGCACTCTGCAGGAGGCCTGCTTCCCACTGACTTCTTTAGAGAAAAGAACAGTAACATTTCAGCTTCATAGTGAGTTGTTATAAAATATTTTGAACTGTAATCTTGTAATTACTATTAATGGTGTATTTAAAAAATATTTAATGAAAGTGATAATGCCAAGAACAAACATTATAATGGCTCCAAGCATCCTGCCCCCCACATACCTGGAAAAATGCCCTACTGTTGTAGAAAGTGAAGATGAGCACTGCTTGCCAGTTCTAAACAATAGGCTTGAGTCTGAAGATGGCTGCCAATGGGAAGGCAGACTGCAAGATAGTGTGTGAGTGAGAGAATGAAAGGAGAGTGTGTAGTCGCACAGGGAGTGTATATTTGTGGGTGAGGGACAGCTATACTCCAAGGGACTGTTGGGGATTGCCAGACCGGGTTCCCCTGACCAGGCATCCTCCACTGCTGCTTAAATCTCTCCTGGAGCAACTGGTTCTGACTCGGAGACCGCACCATCTTGAAGGGGAGAGTGGCTATTATCGGAAGCCTATACATCCCAGGAATCTACAACAACAACACCCAGGGAACAGCTGCGAATCCAGGAACACCGGATCTCAAGCAGCGCAAATATGCAGACTCGGAGGACCTCTCCACCTTCTCACGGAAAGATCAGATTTTGCCTAGGAACAGGTGAGGTCTGCAATCCAGGCTGGAGAGAGGAACATGCACAACTGGAGCTAGAGGTTCCAGGGAAGTCTGCGACCCACAAAATCCACGGGCCGTTGGGGCTAGCGTGACCCGCAAATGTGAAAGGGGATCCACAGGGCTGCTAGCAGAAAGGAACTCTAAAAAGCAACCCATAGCTGGACTGGGTGCAAAAAGGCAGCCTGAAATTGTAATAGTGTGCCAGCTGCTTAGTGCCAGGGGAAAAAAAGATGCACACAGAGACATTCACAGAATTGTGCGCAGTGCCAGAGGGTAACAGTCACGAGTATGCACACTTACACTGGCTCTTTTTTTCTCTTTAAATCCTTGCTTTTGATTACTAAGCCCAGTACATAGGATCACCCAATTGGGGACACTCTCAGAGACTGCAGGGGAAAGTTGTTTTTGTGGAACCTGGGGATCAGAGCAGGGAGAAATGATCAGAGAACCAGATTTGGGGCAGTCCATTCTCCCAAACTAGTGTTAAGTGCGACAGGGAAAACAAAATCTAAATACTGGCTAGAGAGGACTTATAGCCCCAGAGGTCAATCCAGAAACACTGCCACCCAGGGGTTGAATTACAAATTGACTCTTGTGTAAACACAAATAAAGGAGTCTAAGAAACAAAGAAATACAGTTGGCTGGAAAAATCAGGACTATGGTTTACAACACAGATGAGCAGTGGAACGTAGGGAACTTCAATACTGTCCTGACTACTGGAAAGGAAATAGGCATGACAAACAGAACAGTAGAGTAGAGGAAGTGAATGACCTTCACTACTGCACATTTTTATTTTTTCATCTTTTACTTAAACTATTTTTTTTCTTTTTTCATCACTTGATTTTACCTTTTTAATTATTATATTTTTATTTTAATCAGTATTATTACTACTACTATTTTACCTTTTTAAAAAGTGTCATTTTATTTTCTTTATTTTATTTTATTTTATTTTATTTTGGGATTAGTGTTCTACATTTTATTTTCATTTTTCCTTTAGCATCGTTATACTCTATCTCAACTTTACCTTTATGCCAACACCCTCTTCCTCACTTTTCCCCTTTTGTTGTCCTGTCTCTCTTACCCTATTTCTGCTTTAGATTTTCCCTATTCCTTTTTTTATGCCCTGTTAAAAATTCACCCTATTTATATATCTAATTTCTGATCCCCTGCTCTAAGTTCATACACACCACTGTCTTCTCTTTCTTCACTATCCAAATTTTTTTCTCTCTGCCCTTTTTTTGTTGTTGTTGTTGTTTGTTTTTTGTTGTTGTTATTTTTTTTGTTCTGTTTTGGCTTTTTGTTCTAGTATTTTTTTGTTTTATTTTGTTTTGTTTTGTCTTGCTTTCTCTCTGTCCTATTGTTGTTTGCTTGATTGTTGATTAGATTGGTTATTGTGCTTGTTTGTGAGATTGTTACTCTTTTTTTGTTTTTGTTTTTTGTTTGTGTTTTGCCTCAGTGTTTCCTCTCCTTGCTTGTTATTAGTTGTTTGTAGTTTGCATTCATCTTTGGGTGTTTGTTGTTTGCATCTTTTGGGATTAGTGTTTGTTCTATTGGAGTTTTCTCCCCATATAAATAGTTACCCCCCTCTTTACTATTCTCTTTCTTTTCTCTCTTACTTTTTTCCTTTTCTCAATATCACTTTTGCACTCTTTTCTTTTTTTCTCTTATCCCCTAATTCTCTTTTCTCTGGTGGTCACCTTTATTTGGGGTTATTAGTATTGTGAATGCATTGGTGTTCAGTGCCTTGTGCCTTGTTGTGCTGTATTTTGTGCCTTTAAATCAATGCAGGAGAGAGAGAGATACATAACCAGATACTCAAAGAAGAAAGATCATGGAGAGACAAAGAAACAACCCACATATGAAAGAAAAGGAGGCATCACCAGAAAAGGAAGTAAACGAAATGGAAGCAAGCAATATGTCAGAGAAAGAATTCAGAGCAATGGTCATAAGGATGCTGAAAAGGATGGAAGACAAACTCAACAATAAGTGTAAGAACCAAGAGACAATGAAGAAGAACCAAGAAAAAATGAAAAATAACATCATGGCTATAAAGAACTCAATAGAAAGCATCAACTGTAGACTAGAAGAAGCAGAGGACCGAATCAGTGAGCTAGAAGACAAGGTAGAAAAAAATACCCAAACAGAGAGCATCTAGAAAAAACAAACAAACTTAAAAACAGGAGGAGAGCCTAAAGGAACTTTGGGACAACATGAAACGAAACAACTTCCGCGTAATAGGGGAGCCAGAAGGAGAGGAAACTGAGCAAGGAACAGAAAACCTGTTTGAAGAAATAATGACAGAAAACAGTTACCTGCAAAGGATCCCCCATCAGACTAGTGACTGATTTCTCAACAGAAACACATCAGGCCAGAAGGGAATGGAATGAAATATACAAAGTCATGCAAAGCAAGGGTCTGAATCCAAGAACACTGTACCCAGCAAGGCTATCAATCAAAATTGAGGAAATCAGTAGCTTCACAGACAAAAAAGGACTAAGGCAGTTTATTACCACCAAACCAGCAATGCAAGAAATGCTAAAGGGACTGCTATAAAAATAAAAAAATAGGAAGTGAAGAAGGAACACAGGCATAAAGAATAAAAATGGTGACAAACAAGTACCTATCAATAATAACTTTACATGTAAATGGATTAAATGCCCCAATCAAAAGAAATAGGGTAACTGAATGGATAAGAAAACATAACCCATATATCTGCTGTCTACAGAAGACCCACCTCAGAACAAAGGACTCACACAGAGTGATGGTGAAAGGATGGAAAAAGGTTTTTCAGGTGAATGGAAAGGGAAAAAAAAGCTGTGGTAGCAATACTTATATCTGACAAATTAAATTTCAAAGTGAAGGCCATAACAAGAGATAAGGAAGGCCACTTCATAATACTAAAGAGAGAAATCCAACAAGAAGAAGTAACTCTGGTAAATATATACACACCAAATACATTAAACAAACAAACAAACAAACAAAAACTTCTGGAGGATATCAAGGGAGAGATTGACAGCAATACAGTCATAGTAGGGGACTTTAATACACCACTATCACCATTGGACAAATCCTCTAAACAAAAAATCAGCAAAGAAACAGTAATCCTAAATGACTCACTAGATCAGAT
>NW_005363283.1:1873337-1883251 GCF_000412655.1 Myotis brandtii
GGATCCGGCCCGTTTGAAATGAATAAAACTAAAAAAAAAAAAAGACCGAACCCTTTTATGTAATGATGTTTATTTTGAATTTATATTAGTTCCACACAAACATCCATCCATGCTTTTGTTCCGGCCCTCCGGTCCAGTTTAAGAACCCATTGTGGCCCTCGAGTCAAAAAGTTTGCCCACCCCTGGCCTAGTGTGATCCTCTAATCCTACATGGCAGGTGCTATTGTTTTCCCTATTTTACAGATGGGGAAGCTGAAGCTCTGGCAGGTAGTTACTCACCTCATGTGTGGCAGTGTCCTCAGCTCTTTCCCCTATGCTGGTGGCTCTAGGCCATTAGGTAATAGAACAGTAGAGTGTACCCCATCATCAGGTTTGGACTACCTGGGAACTGGGTCATTTCACATGTTGAGCCCTGAGTTTTTTTCCAGTGGAGGTGAGAATACTGTAGCTTTTAAAGGGTGAGCACTAGAATTATGGCTGGAAGCCTAAGGTCTTTTGTTCCATATTTAGCAGTGGCACTATCATCATAGGAAAGGGAGAGATTTCAGATTTTGAGGATGAATTTCTGGTTAGAGCTAGGCCTCACTATTCTTCTGAATGTCTGTAATCACCTAGAGCAGTGGTTCTCAACCTTCTGGCCCTTTAAATACAGTTCCTCATGTTCTGACCCAACCATAAAATTATTTTCGTTGCTACTTCATAACTGTAATGTTGCTACTGTTGTGAATCATAATGTAAATATCTGATACACAGGATGGTCTTAGGCGACCCCTGTGAAAGGGTCATTCAACCCCCAAAGGGGTCGCGACCTACAGGTTGAGAACCGCTGACCTAGAGCCAAATTGAAAGAAAAGAGGTGAAACATCAGGGTGGCTTGGTTCCAATCCTGTATGACATTGGGCAGGCCTTGTACCTCTCTGAATCTCATTTGGACATGTGTATAAGAACATGGTTAGATTTGATTATATCAAAAGGCCATTTCAGCTCTAACCCTCTTACAAGAGGACTTAGCTAGTTTTAGTTGTAATATGTGTCATGTGCCCTTGGGACTCGGCATTACTGGATTAATGCCTATGAATTGGGTGAATAGCTTGAAGAAGGCTAATAGAGTCTCAGGGATACCTTTCTTCTGCAGACATAAGAGGGCCCAGGCACAGCCCAGTTCTAAGAAAAAAGGCACAGTGAGAAAAATTGTTTGTTACTGCTTGCTTTTCTAGGTTTGAAAAACCACTGCAATCAACCTAGGGAAATGCCACTGATTTGGCATCATAAGAGTATAAAGACTTTTGCTCACAGTGCTATGGATTTTATTAGGTTGCTGGAGAAAGAACAGCAGAGCATTCCTTATTATATATCTTCAGGTCAGAATTTTATTGCTTTTGGCCAAAGGCCACTGCAAGACTTATAGAGCAAAGGGTAGATGCAAAAAGAAATTATAAATATCAAAACAGAACTAAGTTACAGTGAATCTCTGAGTGTAAGAGCTGGCAACATTTTAGCATCTATATATGTAAAAGCCTAAGTGACTGAACGACCAAACGATGGTTTGACCAGTCGCTATGATGTGCACTGACCACCAGGCGGCAGGCGCTCAATGTAGGCGTTTCCCCCTGGTGGTCAGTGCACTCCCATAGTGGGAGCATCACTTAGCTGCCTGACAGATGCCAGATGCCGGGCTCATGGCTGGTGAGTGCAGCTGCAGCAGCAGAAGCCTCTCCTGCCTACGTGGCAGTGTTATCAAGTGGCGGTGGTGGCAGCAGGTGCAGTGGGGCCAGGATAAACAGGACCATTGGCATGGTGCCTGGCCCAGGACTGCCGGTCGGACTGCAATCTGGCTTGCGGGGATTGGGCTGAAACCAGCAATCCGACATCCCCCAAGGGGTCCCGGATTGTGAGAGGGTGCAGGCCAGGCTGAGGGACCCCACCAATGCACAAATCCATGCACTGGGCCTCTAGTTGTTTCATAAAAGGAATCATCACTCTTTATTACTTTAACTAGGGTCTAATAGTTTATGCTTTGGAAATGGAATAATCCAATACAAATAGACACTTGAGATATGTGCCTACAAAATATAGTAGGTGGTTAAAATTAGACTCCAAAGTTTTGGAATATTTCCAGAAATAGTTCACTTTGTGCATCATCATGAGCTTCACCCATGTGTTGGTCCAGCCTAGGAGCTTTGGGCTGGTTCTGCCTTTAATCATGGAAATATATATGCTTTGGAAATAGTGATCTCTAGAGCAGTGGTCCTCCACCTTGGTGGCTTATTTGAACCAACAAGGGAACTTAAGAAAATATTGTTGCCTGGGTGCTAACCTGGGATTCTTTCTTTTTCTAATTAACCTATTTTTTAATGAGGTAACTCTGGTTTATAACATTATATGTTCCAGGTGTATCACGGTATAATTCAATATATGCATATATTTTGATAGTGTGCTCACCAACTAAAGTCTATTTTTTATTCATTACCATATATTTGACCTTTTGCCCATTTTGTCCTCCAGCTACCATCTGGTAACCACCAATCTGTAGTCCTTATCTATGAGTTTGTTTTGGGGATTCTGACTTAATTGGCCTGGCATGTGACCTAAACAGCCTTTTTGTTTGTTTGTTTTTATTTCTGCAGGTGATTTCAGTGAACAAAGTTAAGAACTATTCTGTGAAGATTTGTCTCTGGAAGGTAAGTTTTCCCAAGCAATTCCTTCTCATTATTCTACAATCATCTGGAAAATGATATGTGGAATCATAATAGTTCTGGGCACATATAAGTATTCAGTTAATGTGTGTTCAGTCTGAATCCAAAACTAGAATAATTATACTTCTAAGAGAGCCAGGCCAGCAGAGTATCTGATCAAAGGGCTATTCATAGATTCTCTTTTGTTTACATTTCTCACCTCAACTCCATCTCTATAAATCCAGTTGTCCAATGGACATCCCCTTACAAGTCTTATGAGGAACTTAATTTACATATGCTTGAGCCTGGTTTTGTGATTGTCTTCCTCCAAACTCATTTATTTTCCTCAGTTCTCTTTATTGGCAGTGAGAGATACCATCATCCAACCATCATCTAACTTGTCTCTTTATTCTCCCATCCATTAAGCCAGAATCTGTAAATTCCACATTAGAAATGTCTCTTTTTTAAAAAAAAGAATTGTTTCTTTAATCTGTGTCCTCCCTCCTAGCCTTTCTTCTCCATTGCATCATCACAGCTTTAATGATGATGCAATGAAGTCCCAGGAGATTGCAACTTTCGCTGTTCATTAGAATCATCTGGGAGAACTTTGAAACTATCCTGATGTCTGAGATCACTTCCAGAAACTAGTTTCAAATTATCTGGGAGGAGTTGGTATGTAGGCATGTTTTTAAGAACTACTGCTTTCTAGGGTAGGTTGAGGATCTTTGAATCTTGTAAACTTCTCTTAACAGCCTCCCAACCTCCAAATATCTTTATTTTAACTAAGCATGTTCTGGTAAATGACATACTAAAACATTAAAGGCCACAGTCACTAAAGCCATAGGAGCCAGACTGAAATTCTCCTGCACCAAAAGGGGCAACTTAATTGATTATTCTCTAAAACTCTTCCATAGTGTAATTAAGTGGCCCAAATTCTATCTGAACAAAGGAATGGGGCTGGGACCAGATTTCTCTCTGAGGTTTTTCCCACTGCTCCCTCTCCCCACATGCCATTTCCTTCTTCTCTGCCCAGCATTAATGCATCAAGATCCTCATCTTCTGGGATTTTCAAAACACATTGTTCAACCTTTGTTTTACCAATGATCATAGTGTAGACTAATTAAAATTGTTTCAGTTTTTGTTTCTTCACTTCTTTGCACCCCAACTGGTTGTGATCTCTTTGAGGACAGGGCCCATGTTGTATTCATTTTGTACCCAAGTGTCTGTGTCACTGTTTAATGCATTCTATAGATTCAATAAATGAATCTAATTAACAAACTAGTGCCTAGTTTGACCCTGTAAATCACAGATAATAGAATTGTCATACCACAAATTATTTATGTAATTTGTTCTTCCTATTGTGAGGCTGAAGGCTCAATAATTTGAGATATAGTTCTCAAGGGTAAATGGCAGTTTCTTTAGATATTCTATTATGGTCCCACCAATACATATTCTGATGTGAATGCAAAATGACTGAATTATTGCTTCCAAGGTACTGGAGGGGTTGTGCTGGTGGTAAATATAAGTGTTTTTAGGAGACTATTTTGTAACATTTCCAGATTTGCATTCAGTTTATTATCCCAACCCCATTCCTTTGTTCATATAGAATCTGGGTCACTGAATTACACTATGGAAGAGTTTTAGAGGAAAATCTATTAAGTGTCCCCTTTTGGTGCAGGAGAATTTCAGTCTGGCTCCTATGGCTTTAGTGACTGTGCCTTTTATGTTTTAGTATGTCATTTCCCAGAACATGCTTAGTTAAAATAAATATCTAGCTATTTAAATACACAATACTCATCAATTAACTGATAAAATAGAGGCCATCATATTGCTAGTTAGCCCCTGCCCATCATCAATTTTCTTTTTGCATAATTAATATTAAATGATGATTCTTTAAGTGAATCATACTATTTGTATGTGTGTGTGTGTGTGTGTGTGTGTGTGTGTGTGTGTGTGTATAATCTAAGTGAATATTTAATGTATATTTACACCACACCTCATTTCACAGAGGACTTATTATAAGAGGACACAAAATGCTTAAAAATTAAGAAAAAATTCTGGGATTATAAAGGTTACAAATTGTTATAAACTGTTGGAAAATACAAGGGTAGAGGTTTTAGGGTCAGTTAAGGAAGGAAAAATACTGGCCAAGACAGCTTTTGACAATTTGGTATTAGATTGTTATCTTGGACCTTACAGGATGAAGGTATCCCATACTATTTTATAAAATATTAAGAAGGAAAATGTTTTGTGACTGTTTATTTTATTGATTTATATGTTAAAATATAAACATGGATCATTAGCAGTATCCATGTGGTATTATTCTAGATCCCATCCTCAAGGAACAAATTGCAACACTCTCTACTGCTACCTTGGCAGTGTAGACTGGGACCCAGGACTACTGTACTTGTTTAAATGACAGAAAATAGGAGGAAAATACAAATAGTATGCAAAAAGTCACCAGAAACAGCTGCTACAGTAAATAAACCAAATAATAAAAGCAGGCCTAAGACATAAAGTTTAGTATTTGCACACTATAATGATTTAGAAATTGTATAGTGTTAGCAAAATACCCTATAATCTGATTTCAAAATTAACTATGTCATTAAGGTTAAGGTTGAATGAGGCAGGACTAAGATTTGCCCTTGCTTTACCCCTTGTTCAAAGAACTGGAAATTTCTACCTTTATTTCATCAGGGTTCCATTGAGGACCTGCTAAAGCAGAACTAAGAGACACCTATCAATGATGGGGCTAGGCCATTGGGCCAGATCTGGTTTCTGGTTGACAGAGACAAAGGCTGCAGTAAAATCTACAAATGTGGCAGAGTAGTGTTTAATAGGGCTTCACATTCTTTGTTGCACAAAAAGACAAAGAGTTGTTTTATTCTATATAATAAAACCCTAATATGCAAATCGACCCAATGGTGGAATGTCCAGCAGAACGACTGGTGGCTATGATGTGCACTGACCACCAGGGGACAGACGCTTAATGCAGGATGCTCTGCATTAAGGGAGAGCAACCTGTGGAGGCGACTGGAGGGCAGGGCAAACCAGCAGGGAGTGCCAGGCTGCCAACCAAGGTGGGTGCCAGCAGGGGCCCCTTTATCACTCCACCCGCCAGTCACCCACAGATGGTCCTGATCGCCAGCCAGGCCTAGGGACCCTACCCTATATATTGGGAACAGTCTCTTAGATTTAAAAATTAAAACCTGACAAGGCTACTCTAACATTGAAAAAACAGTATGATGCAGCGATGACATGCATGGACTCTTGCTTGCACATTTGTGTTCAGCCCTGGTTCTGACACTTATAACTGTGTGACACAGCCAATTACTTAACTTCTCTCTGCTTCAATTTTTCCACCCATAAGATGGGGAAAATGGTACTATTGCCTCAGAAGGATCATGTTATGTACTACTTTTTATAATCAGGGCCAAAAAATGTAGCTGCCCATACAACAGCAAGATGCTTTTCACCTGTATGAAAAGTATGGTCACTGGTGCACGCAGCAGCCCGGATTGCAAAAGGGATGTCCGGCTGCTGGTTTAGGCCCACTCGTGCAGGCCGGGCTGAGGGACACCCCCCCCCGCAAGAATTTTGTGCATCGGGCCTCTAGTTATGTATAAAATTCTATGTGCAATGGGAGCAAGTCATGCTAAACTAAACTTAATGTCTTAAATATCTATTTTAAAAGAGTTTTAAAAGTCTATTACAAGACTCTAAGTCAGGAGAATGCTATAGTTGTAATACATCTGGTTTTCTGCAGTATTTGATTTTTATTTATTCAACAAATATTTATTAAGTCACTACATCTGTTAATGTGTGCCAGAAAATCTTATAGGCACTGGGGATACAGCAGTGGACAAAAGAGTCAAAAAACCATTTGTTGCAGCTGAGATTCTAGTGGAAAAGAGAAAAACAACTAAATAAGTAAATAGTATGTCTGCTGAAGTTAAGTGCTAGGAGCTGGAGTGGCCAGCAGGGCCTGGGAGTGGGCAGGAATAACATGGGGTGAGCAGGGTAGGCCTTTCTAATAAGGTGAGCAGACACCTCAAGGGAAGGAGCAAGACATGTATCTGTTTGGGTAAAGATAGAGCAGTGATGGCAAACCTATGACACATGTGTCAGGTGACACGCGAACTCGTATTTTTGGTTGATTTTTCATTGTTAAATGGCATTTAAATATATAAAATAAATATCAAAAATATAAATCTTTGTTTTACTATGGTTGCAAATATCAAAAAATTTCTATATGTGACACAGCACCAAAGTTAAGTTAGGGTTTTTAAAAATGCTGACATGCCGAGCTCAAAAGGTTCGCCATCACTGAGATAGAGGGAACAGCAAGTGCAAAAGTCTTGAAGGGCAAAGGTGAGTGTTTGAAAACCAGCAAGGAGTCCGGCATGACTATTGCTGGTTGAGCCAGGAAGCAAGTGAAGGAAGAGGAGGCCACTGATGACAGAGGATGGCAGTAGGGGTATATAATGTTGTTTGCTGATGGTGAGGGCCTTGGAGTTTATTTTGAGCAGAATGTAATGCTTGGTTTTGTTATGGTTGAAAATAGAGAAATGAATACTGGACGTAAGTACAGTGAAGTGAATTCCTGGCTGGTGGAGGCACTACATCCAAAGTGATGATTAATGGATCAGTGCAAAAGTGGAGGGAGGTCTCCAAGTGGCCTATCATGGAGTTCTGCACCTGGCTGTACCATTATATACAGTGATTTCTTTTGATTTGGTGAAAATAATTACAGTTATATTCATTATTATGCTAATACTTAAATAGCACTTAGTGCAAGCCAAGCCTGGTTCCAATTGCTTTACCTGTACCCATTCATTTTATTTTTATAATAATTTTAATATGTTTTTATTGATTTCAGAGAGAAAGGGATATGGGGAGAGGGAGAGGGAGAGGGAGAGGGAGAGAGAGAGAGAGAGAGAGAGAGAGAGAAAGAGAGAGAGAGTAACAGCAAAAATGAGAGAAAATCATTGATCAACTGCCTCCTGCATGTCCCACACCAGGGATCAAGCCTATAACCCAGGCATGTGTCCTGACCGGGAATCAAACCCTGATCTCCTGCTTCATAGGTCAACACTCAACCATTGAGTCACACCAGCTGGGCTATTTTTATGATTAAGCTTTATTATTATCACCACTTCACTTATAAGGCAACAGAAACACTGAGAGGCAAAATGAAGTGCCCAGGGCTAAAAGGCTAGCAAGATGGTGGCCTGGTTCCAGAGACCATCCTTGTAATTTGCCATTTCACCATACTCTCAAGTGAGAAAACAAACATGTTCTCCAAATTTTCAGATAAAACAAACCTGGAAAAAGTGACAGTGTGTTAATTAACAGAAGCAGGGTTCATATGAAAGACATTTTACATTGTGATTTAGGGCACACATAATTACCCCAATACAAGTTTTAATAACAGTACTTTTACTATGAGATGTACTCTGATATCCTCTTTTATTCTCATTTTATTTTTTTAAAGAGGACATGATAATCAAATTATTTTTACATTGCAATAATGGGTTCCAGTCCACAATTTGAAAAACACTGACTTAGAGCAATGTAGTAGTGACGTCTAATCTTCCTGGGATGCAAGACACCACTGGTATTTATCACTAAACTCACTTCCTGTCCAGGTATTTCCTGGGAATCAATCTTTAACTGAATAAAGAAGAGCAATATAAATGGGTTGAGGGGAGAACAGCATTTTGTCTATATTAGAAAATTTCCCCATAGAGTAGAGGGACAATGACCCAGTTTTCTTATCAGGGAAACCTGGCATAGCTGAAGCAGTGGGGACATAGCAGACAGGCGAATTCTGTACCCAGTTGTATAGCACATGCTGGAATATGTTGGTCAGTCCAGTGTCAATGACTTTGCAGTTATAACTGGTTGAAATTCCCCCATGATTTTGGCAATAAACTAGCCATCAGCCTAATATTGCATCCTTTTGTTTAATGTTTTTATAAGAAATTTAAGAAAGAAACTATATCAAGAGCTGATAATCTCAACTGTGATTTGGTAGATGATTTTGCTAACATTTTGTGTTTATTGTTGAACTTTGTAGTAGCGTAGCTTAGCAGTTTTATATTCCAGTTCCTTCCTTTCTTCTTTTCTTTCTTCCTTCTGTCTGTCTTTTTTTTTTCCTTTTAGCATAGCAGAGCATCATTTGGGTCTCAATCATTTATTATTTTTCCTTTTTTAACAGAAAACTAGATTTTAGGTAATCTTGGTTCATTTGAAAAGACAGTAAATTTACCATCTCTAAACACAACATCCTATATAATAAAAGAGAAAAATGCAAATTAGCCGTCCCTCCGCTATGCTCAAGCCACGCCCGCCAGCCAATCAGAGTGACTATGCAAATTAACCCAATAAAGATGGTAGTTAATTTGCATACGCAGGTGTCAAGCACCCCAGGAGGCGATGGCAGCCATGGCTGTGGGCTCCTGGGACCATTGCTGGCCCGGAAGGCGAGGCCTGCCATGCCAAGCCATGCCCGTGGGCTCCCGGGACCTTCACCACCCCGGGAGACGAGGCCAGGCATGCCTAGCCACACCCACGGGCTTCCAGGACCTTCGCCGGTGGAGAGCAGAGCGGGAGAGGAGTGGGCGGAGAGTGGGAGGTTTGGAGGACTTGGCAGAGCAGGAGACCACTGGACAAACAGCAGAGCGAGAGAGAGGGCGGCTTGGAGGGCGCGGCTCCCTCTGTCACCCAGCTTCTTCATCACAGCTGTGGAAACTGACATCAGGGAAGAGGAAGTCCCACCCACACAGAATCAGCCAGAATCAGCCTTTGGTCAGACAGCTCTCAGCAGCCTGACAGCCAGGACTATCATTCACCTGCATCTCAGACCGTGACAGTAGAGAGTTGGGACTATGTCTAAAGAACAACTGTTGATACAATGTAGCTCTGCAGCCGAAAGATGCCGGCGTTATCAACAGAAAATGTCTGCAGAGCAGCATGTGTCTGATCTTGAAAGAAGGTGGCGCCTGCGACAGAATGTATCTGAACACCAGCTACTGGAGAAACGTCGCTCTGATGTCGAAAAACACCAGAATTATCGACAGAAAATGTTTAAGGGTCAACATGCCTTTGAAGTTGAAAGAAGGCAGTGGTGACAACAGAATATGTCTAGAGAACAGTCATCAACAAGTACTACCAATACTGGTAGGAACTGCCTTCTCAGCGAAAATGGAGTACATGAGGATGCAATTCTCAAACATA
>NW_005363283.1:1884439-1890892 GCF_000412655.1 Myotis brandtii
CAATTGGATAAATTTCATCAAAGCAAACCAATCTAAGTTGAGAGTTGAAAAATATAGTGATTTGATGGATTATCTCAAATCTAGATCTGAAAATGACAATGTGCTGGTTGGTAAAATGATAATACTTCCATCATCTTCTGAAGGTAGTCCCAGAAATATGCAGCAGCAATATCAGGATGCTATGGCAATTGTAACGAAGTATGGCAAGCCCGATTTATTCATAATGATGGCATGCAACCCCAAATGGGCAGATACTGCAACCAATTTACAATGCTGGCAAAAAGTTGAAAACAGACCTGACTTGGTAGCCAGAGTTTTTAATATTAAGCTGAATGCTCTTTTAAATGATATCTGTAAATTCCATTTATTTGGCAAAGTAATAGCTAAAATTCATGTCATTGAATTTCAGAAACACGGACTGCCTCACGCTCACATATTATTGATATTAGATAGTGAGTCCAAATTATGTTCCTCTAATTAATTCCCGTTCAATGTGCATGAATTTTGTGCACCAGGCTACTAGTTAAAATATAAAATTATTTAATAAGAAATTTATCTTTCCATATTTCAAGTACCATTTATTTAATGACTTGATAGGTACATCTGTTTGCAATGTAAGTTGGTCTGTCTATTATGCTGTAGATTCTTATATACTTGCTGTGACTATAGGACCAAGGCCACATGGCATCTAGGTGCTAGCACTCTTTCCCCCTCTTTGAATTATTCTTGGTCTTTTCATGGTTTTCTATAATGGCATTTAACCTTCACTTGGTACCAAAGCTCTTGCACAAAAATGCAAGTTTGAGTTCTGAAAATATATTTTAGTACTTAGCTACAAGGTGACCACCAGATGAAAGTTATTCTTTTAGATTATAATAACACATGAAAATATAAAAATAAATAATTCTTATAAAACTCCAGGGTCCTGGAGCATTTGTCAACTGATCGCAATTGTAGAATAATTGAGTTACACAATTCACATGTTTCTAATGAGAGACACTACTATTTCTTCAAGGGAAACCATAAATTACTGGATGAGGAATTTTTAAGTTTCTCCAGTGGTTCTCTATGATGGGAGTGTCAAAGACAAGGCTGGGTGTCATACAGTTCTTTCTCATGATATTATGAGCTCACTAAAAATGACATTAATGGAACAAAAGTAATGTGTTTAAAGCAACCAACATTCTAGTGACCATGCTTGATCTCAGGAGAGAATGTGGAGAAGGTAGAAAAGTGGCTGGTAGAGTACAGCTCTTTTAGCACGATGTCTGGTGTGACACTGTGTTTTAAGAGTACTCAAAAAAACAAAAACAAAAACACAGGCTGCAAAGTCACAGATCTGGACTTAAATCCTGGCTCTGCATCCTAGGCTGGTCTCTGTTATTTTCCCATGGGCCTGTGCCACTTAAAACATTTCTAATTGGCACCAGTGTGACTGTAAACACATAAGCCGACATGGGAGTTGAAATGACAAGGCAGTACCTAGCTATAGGTGTTCAACCAGATGGTTTATAAAATGTGTATAACTTATAATAACTTTTAGATCTACTGACTGAAATGAAAAACCCCACTTAAAAATATTCTTATGGAACCCTGAGAATATGTCAGTGGACTTTAATTTAGGAACCAGTGCACTACATAAAGTTTGCTAGATCCAGGAATGTTGGATAACCAGGGTCCAACTGTGGAACTTGAAAAAGGATTTAGTCAACTCTGAAATGGGTAGGGAGTGGACCAACATTTTGTGGCAAATCTTGAGTCAGAAGAGGCCTTGCCTTATTTGAGATAAGTGAGTATAATGTTTAAGAAAACAATATGAAAACAGGACTGAGATAGAATGTGTCTTGCAGTCTGACTTCTCACACTGTAATGTGCATGGAAATCTCAGTTCATCTTGAAAATGCAGATTCTTATTCTTTGAGACTAGAATGGGGCCTGAGATCCTGCATTCATAACTAAGCTCCCAAGTCATGCTGATGTTGCTGGTCTGTAGACAATTCTTTCGTAGCCAGGGAGTAAAGCCATGATTCTAAAATTTGACTACACATTTGAATAACCTGAAATATTTAAAATGTTATGCCTGGGGCCCATCTCCAGAGATTTGGATCCAATTGGTATGGGGTCTGACCTAGACATCATAATTTATAAAAGCTCTCAGGGTGATTTTTATTATGCAGCTAAGTATGAGAAGCACCCCATGTAGAGAGCATCTAGAAGTGCATGGATGGAGGTTTGGCAAAAGTTCTATCAATGTCACATAAGAGACAACTGCAGACAACCCAAGTTGTTTAGCCTATATTAAGAGGAGTGACGGTGTGTGCTTGTGTGCATTAAAATCCCTGTGTTCATGTATAGGATGTCCCAAAATTCACGCAAGAAGTAATTTTGATAGAAAACACAGGTGTATAATTAAAAATTGTAAACTTTTATTGATTAATAAAGAATTCAGAATAGGGTTATGTATGGAATAGTATGTTGGGTAAATGGCCTCCACGGCTTTGCTGGCACATACACACTCTTTTGTTGAAATTTTTCCATGACCGTTTTGCATAAATGTGGCTGAATTTTGATGAGGCTCATTTTCATCTTGATGGCTTGGTTAACTGACAAAATTGTTGCAGTTGGGGTTCAGAAAATCCACGAGTGATTGTTGAGAAACAAATGCATCCACAACGTGTCACTGTTTGGTGAGGATTTTGGGCTGGAGGCATCATCGGACCATTCTTCTTTGAAAATGCGGCTGCTCAGGCAATAACAAAAGAGTGTGTATGTGCCAGCAAAGCCATGGAGGCCATTTACCCGATATGCTATTCCATACATAACCCTATACTGTATACTTTATGAATCAATAAACAATTTACAAGTTTTAATTATAAACCTGTGTTGTCTATCAAAATTATTTCTTGCGTGAAGTTTGGGACACCTTTTATTTGAGAGCAGAGAGGAATACACTGAGTCTGATTGTTGTAGAGGATAAAACTAGGACAGAAGGATAAAAACTGCAGATGAACTTCACTGAAGCTGTTTGGTTCAGCACAAGTTGATGTTTTCGGACCCATTGGACTGTCCACCAGAGGATCAAGTTACCTCAAAGAGTGTGGAGGACATTAACACTCAAAGTGGTCTTCTAGCTGAGTTATAGGAGAGCTTGCTGCAAAAGAAGGGAGTTTGGATTTAATCTGACCTCTAAGATCCCTCCTGAGTAGCACGGCTCCTGGAAACCCCTGATTGTACCTTACCATATGCTCTAAAAATGTTACGTTGTGACTCTGCTAAGTACTTTATTCTTTAAAAGTTTTGGCAACTGAGAATAGATATAGCCAAAGAGACCCCACTATTTGACTAGGGCTTTAATTATAAGACTACTCTCTTTCCTTTTAAATTTGAATAGTACATCATTTTTATGTACTTCATTAAATAATAAACTTACCTTCTCACCCTTATTTGTGATTGCATTCATAAGCCATGAATAATTAGAAATACTATTTGAAACAAAGGCCTTTGGGCTTATCTCATGAAAAAAATAATTAAACCATAATTAAATTCCATAAGAATAATCAGCCTTCCTACCCCATCCTCAAAGACCACACACACACACACACACACACACACACACACACCAATATGTTTAATATTTATCAAAACCAGGAGAATTGGTGTAGGTCATTTGTGCTGCCATGTGAAGTGTTATGACCACCATGGGTAATTCTGTTTAATCCTGTTAGATTTGCCCTAATTTTGTGTTGGTCAAGTGGTCAAATCTCAGACCTTTCCCCAGAGGCAGTGTAGAGAAAAGAGACTTAGTTGAGGGTTGGAGTAACTGGGGTAAATCCTGGAGCTGCCATCCCTTGGCTGCTCCATGATCTCGGGCAAATTGTTTAACTCCTCTAAGTCACAGTAATAATACTGCCCTTATAGAGCTGTGGCTATGATCTCCAAGATAACAACTGTAAAGTACTTAGTGCAGTGCTGGAGGTTCAATAAAGGGCAGCTCTTATTGTTATACTGACAATATGATGCATAACTTCTTGATTTCAAGACATCTTATACATAAAAACAAGTAGTGGGTGATACTGAATGTTAGCTGTCTTTCCCCAAAGTGGCAGCTGTTACTTGTTTGCTGATTCAGAACAGCTGAAAAGTGATTAATTTAAGTACATGCCTTTTTGTATTATTATTATATTATTAGTGAAAAGGAAAATGGGGGCGGGGGGGGGGGACGCTTGCAGCCTAGTTCAGTATCTGGTTAAAACTGAAGTCTTACTTCCCCACTCTGACTGATTTGGGTGGAGCTGCAGAGCATGCCCCCAAGGCCCCTCAAAGACTGACTTGGGCGGAGCTGCAAGGACCTTCAAGGGCCCACCACAGGAAGAGATATATAGGTCAGAGCCTCCCCAGGAGTTCAGTTCAGGCTTTGGATCCAGAATTCCCCTGGACTAGCAGATCTGTGAAATAAAGGTTCAACTTTCCTTCCTCAGAGTGCTGTCTGATCTTTCTCCCGTGCATTCTGCCACAACATTAGTAGTATCATTATTAGCTATTATTATATTACCATTATTAGCCTCTCTTTCACCACCTTGGCAAGTTCTGAGAAAGCCTAGTTGTAGGTAAAATTAACTATGAGTTCTGTGATGTTTGAGTTGTCACTGAGTGCTAGGACAGGGTTGGAGTCTTCCAAAGGAAAATTGTCTTTATGAATTGCAAGAATTCGAGTAGGAACCCTTTAAGCTTGGAGACTGACCCTGAAGGGCCCATGACTGAGCTCTCAGGAGCATAGCTCCAGATGGACTTGTTAATAAGGACCAGGAAACCAGCTATGTGGCCATTGTAAAGTCTTTCCTCCCAGCAAACCACTGTTTTTAGGAAGTCCAGACACATTGGTAACTTTCTTGTACATACTGGACATGAGTGAGGTTGCATAGTGTGGTGACTAAAAGGCAGGGACTCTGGCACCAGACCACCTGCATCCAAATCCTGATCTACTACTTAGTTACTGTGGGAAGTTGGGCAAGTCACTTAACATCTCTGTGCTTCAATATCCTCATCTGTGAAGTAGTGAGCATAATAGCACCTAACTCACAGACTTATTTTGAGGATTACTGGTAATTGAGTTCATAGACATAAATCACTAGGAATAATACCCTGCATAGAGTAAGTCCTATATATGGGCCCATTATGGCTGCTATTCCTGTTGGCTTGTATCCAGGTGTCTTTCTAGAAGCTTGCTGGCTCAGTAGGATGGCGCTTATGTGGTTTTCTTCTTGTTTCTCTTATTGTTACTGCATAACAAATATAGTGGCTTAAATATAGCAACCATTTCATTAGGCTCACAGATTCTGTGTGCTATTAATTAAGGTGAATCTTTTGCTTCCATGTAGTCAACTAATTGTAGTCTTCAGCTGGTATTATGGACTGGTCCAGATAATCCACAATGCCATTATTTCCATATATTGTGACTGGGTGGGAATGACTCAGATATCAGGACTGTTACTACAGGACTTTCACCTGGATACCCCATGTGGCATGGGCTTCCTCCTAGTAAGGCAGACTCAGGGTAGTCAGACTTGTTACATTGCAGCTCAGAGCTCCCAGTGTGAATGTACCAATGCATAGGCAGAATTTGCATGCCCTTATATGACTTAGTCTGGGAAATCACATAGCATCACATTGCCACACAGCTTGTAGGTTGTAAAGCCATTATCTGAACCCAGATCTGTCTGGCAGCAGAGCTTGCAGTTTTAAAAAATCTTTATTGTTGAGAGCATTATAGATGCTCCCCTTCCCCCCCCATTGTCTCCCTCTACCCAGTTCCGACCCTGCACCAGGCCTTCAGCCCCCTATTGTCTGTGTCCATAGGTAATGCATATCCTATATAATAAAAGCCTAATATGCTAAGTGTCTGGTCATCTGTTCAACCAATCAAAGCATAGTCTGCTAATGATATGCTAAGGCCGCTCAACTGCTCGCTATGACATGCACTGACCACCAGAGGGCAGATTCTCTGACCAGTAGGTTAGCTTGCTGCTGGGGTCCGGCCAATTGGGACACCCTGGAGCCCTCCTGCGGCCCCTCCCCGGCCCTGATTGTGCACCAGCAAGGTCCCTCAGCCTGGCCTGGGTCCTCTCGCAATCCGGGACCCCTCTGGGGATGTTGGAGAGCCAGTTTTAGCCTGATCCTGCAGGCCAGGCCGAGGGACCCCCCTGGTGCATAAATTCATGCACCGGGCCTCTAGTATGCATATAAGATCTTTGGTTAATCTCTCCATGCCCCCCTCTCCCCTTCCCTCTGAAATTCGTCAGTCTGCTCCATGTCTCCATGCCTCTGGTTCTATTTTATTCATCAGTTTATTTTGTTCATTAGATTCCTTTTTTGTTTGCTTTTTTATTTTTTAAAAAATATATATTTTATTGATTTTTTTACAGAGAGGAAGGGAGAGGGACAGAGAGTTAGAAA
>NW_005363283.1:1891053-1891752 GCF_000412655.1 Myotis brandtii
CCTGCAACCAAGGTACATGCCCCTGACCAGAATCGAACCCGGGACCCTTGATTCCGCAGGCCGACACTCTATCCACTGAGCCAAACTGGTTAGGGCTATTTTGATTTTTAGATTCAATTGTTGTTAGATATGTATTTATTGCTATTTTATTGTTCATATTTTTTTAATCTTTTTTTTCTTCTTCTACCTCTTGCTCTTCTTAAAGAATACCCTTCAAAATTTAATGTAATACTGCTTTGGTGATGATGAACTCCTTTAGCTTTTTCTTGTCTGTGAAGCTCTTTATCTGACCTTCAATTCTAAATGAGATTTTTGCTGAGTAAAGTAATCTTGGTTGTAGGTCCTTGTTTTTCATCACTTTGAATATTTCTTGCCACTCCCTTCTGGCCTGCAAAGTTTCTGTTGAGAAATCAGCTGACAGTCGTATGGGCACTCCCTTGTAGGTCACTAACTGTTTTTCTCTTGCTGCTTTTATGATTCTCTCTTTGTCTTTTGCCCTTGGCATTTTATTTTATTTATTTTATTTTTTTATTTTTTTAGATTTAAGGGCCCTAGTGGCTGGGGAGTGGCCAGTGGGGGTTGGGGGTGGAGAGGCCTGCCCTTGGCATTTTAATTATGATGTGTCTTGGTGTGGTCCTCTTTGGATTCATCTTGTTTGGGATTCTCTGTGCTTCCTGGACTTGTAAGTCTATTTCTTTA
>NW_005363283.1:1891881-1911896 GCF_000412655.1 Myotis brandtii
AGGGGAAGTTTTCTGTCATTATTTCTTCAAATAGGTTTTCAATATCTTTATCTATGTCTTCTCCTTCTGGTACATGCTTGAAGTTGTCTCAGAAGCTCCTTAACTACCTTCATATTTTTGGATTATTTTTTTCTTTTTGTTCCTCTAACTGGGTGTTTTTTGCTTCCTCATATTCCAAATCGTTGATTTGACTCTTGGAATCCTCTACTCTACTGTTGAATCCCTGTAAATTATTCTTTATTTCAGTTAATGCATGCTTAATTTCTGATTGGTCCTTTTTCATGTTTTTGAAATTCTCACTAAGATCATTAAAAGTTTCACTAAGTCCTTTGAAGCTCTCTTTGAGTTCCTTGAAGCTCTCATTAAGATCCTTGAACAACCTTATGACCATTGTTTTGAACTCTGTATCCAGTAGTTTGCTTGCTTCCATTTCATTTATTTCTCTTTCTGTATATTTTTTCCATTATTTCATTTGTGACAAGTTCGTTGGCTCCACATTTTGGCTGCTTCCCTGTGTCTATTTCTATTTATTAGATAGAGCTGCTATGTCTCCTGGAATTGGTAGAGTGGCCTTGTGTAGTAGGTGTCCTGTAGGGCCCAGTGGCTCTGCCTCCCCAGTCATCTGATCTGGGCACTCAAGGTGCACCCCTGAGTGGGCTGTGTGCAGAGTTATGTTGTAGTTGAGCCTTGATTGCTGTTGGAATCACTGGGAGGGATTTACCACCAGGCTAATTGGCTGTGAGGGATAACTGCTGTGTAAGAGTCATCTCTATGGAATAGGACTTGCTTCAGTGCGGTGTTGGTGCTCGCTGAGACTGCCCCTTGAGTGTGTCGCTTGTGGATGTGTAGAATTGTGATCTGGTATGGTCTGATTCTGTCCTCCAGGTACACTGGTTCTGGGGCCTCCCAGGGTGTACAAAGTCAGCCACTGTCTGGGGCAACCTGACAGGAGCTACAGAGTGATCTTCAGAAGGCTGCTACTTGTATTGGGTTTGGAAGTGCCCAGGTGAGCCCAAGCTGTGAAGCAAGGCAGGCTGGTGCTAGTGCTGGTTCTTGGGACTCTTATTGATAGGTATGAGGCATTTTTAAGCCAGCTGCTGCTTTTTAAAGAGATTTTAGGAAGGTCTGAAGTCTGAGCCAGGACAGGTTATTCATATGGAAAATCTGCTGCAAACAGCCTTGGTGGGGTAGAAGTTGGATAGGGCAGCGTGTTCAGGAAGGAACAGTGTGGACCACACTGATAGAAACTCAGATATGGCTACCAGTCATCCCTATGAGTGGGGAGGTCCCAGCACAGGAACAATGACCCCCACAAGCACCCCTCTCTGGGAGTAAACCACCACTGAGTTCCTGCCCTGATGCCAGACAATCCAGTTCCTCCCTCTATGTCCCTAGTTCCCCCAGTGCTGCCTCCCATGCTGTAGCTCAGAGCAAGTGGGAGCATGTAAGTTCATGCACTGGCCCTTTCAGAAGGACTGCCTGAGTCTCCAGGAGCCTCCGTGTCACTCAGCCACAATCCCCTCTGGTTTTCACAGCCCAAAGTTACAGGGATTTCTCTTCCCAGCTCTGGAACCCTGGGCTAGGGATCTGGTTTGGGGCTGTGACCCATTGCTTCTCATGGGAGGCCTCTGAAGTGGAAATATCCCTCCTGATTAAAAACACGCCACACATGGGTGTTGGATCAGCTCACTCCATGCCTCTGCCCCTCCTCCCAATCTCAGCGTGCTTTCTTCTTTTACTTCTCTAGTTGTAGGACTTCCATTCAGCAAGATTTCAGGCAGTTCTGAATCATGGTTGTTCTGTATTTTAGTTGTAATTTTTATGTGGTTGTGGGAGGCAGCGAGTACTGGCGTTTACCTATGCCACCATCTTGGTTCTCAAATCTTTTCAGGGATTGTATTTCTAATGAGACTTTCTCCTTGCTCTAGGAAAATAAAATAGATGTATAAAAATATATATCATTGTTATGGTATAAAGGTAACTACATATTAGAATTTTCATTGAAATTATTCATATGGTTTCCTCCTGTGGTCACTTTATCACAGATAAATATGGCTGATACTTCTATTGCATGTGATATGATTTTGAGAGAAGAGGAGGGAAACAGAAGGAATTTCTTTTTCTCAAATACAATCATGTTTAGTTTTATTCCCCAGAGCTTTTAGTTTTCACTTAACTCAACAAAACAAAACAAAACAAAAAGAAAATTAAAAAAAATATGAATCGACTGCTGAGGAAGCAGCATTTCAGAGCTACTAAAATACATTTCCCTGAATTACCAAGTGTTATGTGTAAGGGGGAAATGGGCTTATTGAAATGAAAAAATACACAGTGCATGTTATGCTAAAAAGTGCCCATAGTGTAATTTAAATTTATGTATGCTACCATAGAAAATAAAATGTGGAGTAGCTTCACTATTTCTTTCTTTAGATTGAATCTCCCCTTAGTACACTAATTACAGTGAGTATGCAATCCTTGTTTAGAGGGATCAATGATTTTAATGTGACTTATGTCCTATCTATGCAGTCTCTAGAAAACATTATGCTTGTGAATGAGGCAAGGCCAAGAACTTAAAATTCAGGAGTGTGCATATTTCTTTGTTTCATTACTACAACCTTGTCAGATAACATGAAAAAATTTCAATTTATATCATATGTTCAGTGCTCTTAGTGCTTTGGGTTATGAATGTGAGCTTTACTCAGCTCTCAAGAAGAAGAAAGTTGAGGTTATAAAGCTATTATGTTTTCTTAAGTGAGAGTTGAAGAGAGATTATGAGTGGATTCAGACTCAGGTAATATTTGCTTAGTACCTTCTCTGTATGTGGTACCATGCTAGGCATTTCATCTCATGCTAGTTCAATTGTCTTCCTAACAACTGTTTGTGGTTGCTATCATTACTTCTGGTTTTATAGATGGAACAATCAAGACTCAGAGTGCCCTTTGGAAGGAGGGATACTGTCTGGTTGCCCTGAACAGCCTATTTCAATCACTCTTATTCCTCCTTTGCTCCCTCTTCAACTGCTCCAGAATATTCCATCCTTGAGTGCACTCTGTTCTTTTTCAATTCTCAATTTCAGACCTATGATTTCCTCTGACAGAAGGTTTTTTCTGTCTTCCAGAGATCCTTCAAGTTTTAGTTTAAATTACCTTTTCAAAGACCTCTTCCATGACTCTTCAGATGGGGCTAGGCCTTCCTTCTATCTACTACCAGAAAGCCCATACACCATCTTCCTTCCCAGTTCTTTGCAGACTCATAAATTATTAAATTGCCCTAACCGGTTTGGCTCAGTGGATAGAGTGTCAGCCTGCGGACTCAAGGGTCCCAGGTTCAATTCCGGTCAAGGGCATGTACCTTGGTTGCAGGCACATCCCCAGTAGGGAGTGTGCAGGAGGCAGCTGATCGATGTTTCTCTCTCATAGATGTTTCTAACTCTCTATCCCTCTCCCTTCCTCTCTGTAAAAAATCAATAAAATATATTTTAAAAAATAAATATCTGGGTAATTCCTTGGTTAGTTTGGTGGATTAGTTTCTCTCATTAGCATTGAAATTCCATCTATCTTGTGCTTTGCCATATATTCAGTGCCTAGTCCATTGCCTGGCACACAGTAAGTTATCAATAAATAGTCATTGATGGTGGACAGATACAGAGATAATGGATGACTTTCCCATAATCACATTTGGCATCTGCAACAGGTAAGAACAATTAGCAAATTCACAATTCATGTTTCCATTTGTACCCCAGCAAATAAACTGATATTTTAAGGATTAAGTTTTGCTTGATCAGAAATGTGAGTATAAGTAGTCTTGTCTGAGTCAGATTTTCTGCTAAGAAATGTAAGGCATGAGAAATAGAAATAAAGTTTACTTTTTAATAGTCATTCATAGCAGATTGTTGTGGTGGTCTAATATATGACCTTTGGAGCCAGACTATGTGCATTTGAATTTAGTGCTGGTATTTACTCTGTTTGATCTCAGGCAACTTAAGCTCACTATACCGAAGTTTCTTCATCTATAAAATGGAGATAATCATAATAGTATCTACTTCATAGGAAAGTTGTGAGGATAAAATTATTTAATACAAGTAAAGTGCTTAGAAACATATATATTTTTATTGATTTTTTATTGTTTAAAGTTTTACATATGTCTTCTTTTTCCCCAATTGACCCCCCAGCTATTCCCACCCCCGGCAAGCCCCTACCGCCCCAGTGTCTGTGTCCATTGGTTATGCTAATATGCATGCATATAAGTCCTTTGGTTGTTCTCTAACCTTCCCCCCATTTGTCTCTAGATCTATTTTTGTTCATCAAATTATGTTGATCATTATATTCCACATATGAGTGAGATCATGTGATATTTATCTTTCTCCGACTGGCTTATTTCCCTTAGCATGATGTTCTCCAGTTCCATCTATGTTGTTGCAAATGGTAAAAGTTCCTTCTTTCTTATAGTGGCATAGTATTCCATTGTGTAGATGTACCACAATTTTTAAATCCACACAGCTGCTGATGGGCACTTAGGCTGTTTCCAAATCTTAGCTATTGTAAATTGTGCTGCTGTGAACATAGGGGTGCATATCTGGCACAAAGTAAGTGCTACATAGGTGCTATTTGTTGTTTGTCACATAGTGCCCTTCAGGAGATTTGACTTTGGGTAGTTAATACATAATGCAATATACAGATGATATATTATAGAATTGAAAACTTGAAACCTATATAATTTTAGTAACCAATGTCACCCCAGTAAAATTAATTTAATGAATTTATGTTCACCCAGAACCTCAGAATGTGTCCTTATTTGGAAATTGTATTTGCAAATGTAATTAGTTAAGGCTTTTCAGATTATATCATCCTAGATTTAGGGTAGATTTTACATCCAACAACTCTTGGTCTTATAAGAAGGGGAAAGGGCACAGAGAAGTAGGCCATGTGAAGAGGGAGGCAGAGATTGGAGTTATACATCTACAAAGGAATGCCAAGGATTGCCAGCCACCACCAGAAGCTAGGAGATAAGCCTAGAATAGGTTCTTTTCAGTGAGGCTGAGAAGTAGTCAGTATGTCATGTGAGACCTGAAGTCAGCTGCTTCCCCTGGGGCTTGGCCAATTCTGCCAGTGCCAAACCTGCAGGCCTCTCCAGCCAGCTGTTCTCTGCCTTCTTCTTACCACAACCCTGCTGTGTTTCATTCCCCTACTTAGACTCCCATGGCTACCTAACTTTCTTTCCAGTGTTGTTTGCTGAGCCCTTTAGAAGCCTTGTCCTGAACTTGTTTTCTTTATGGAAATCACCTCTTTGTGGAATGTTCTCCTCCACCTGCCTCACTTGAAAGCTGGCTCCAGTGCAAACTGCCCATTCTCCAAATTTCTCTTTCCTCAAACTCCCATTGACACTTTCCTGTGGTTGTCCTAACAAAGTGCCACTAATTTAGGGGCTTAGAGTAACAGAAATGTATTCTCTCATAGTTTTGGAGGCCATAAGTAGGAAATAAGTTTCATAGGGCTGAGGTCAAATTGTTGGCAAGTCTGTGCTCCATTTGGAAGCTCTAAGGGAGAATCCATTCCTTGCCTCTTCCAGCTTCTGGTAGTTGCCAGCATTCCTTGACTTATGGACTCATCACTCCTATCTCTGCCTCTTTTATCATATTACCTTCTCCTTTCTGTGTCTCTCTGTCTCCTTCTGCTCCTCTCTTATAAAAACACTTGTGATGGAATTGAAGTCCTGCCCAGATATTCCAGGATAATCTCATATAAAAATCTTTAACTTACTCACATTTGCAAAATCCCCTTTTAGAAATAAGACAACATTTACAAATTATAGGGATTAGACTATGGACATATGTTAGGAAGCCATTATCAGCCTCACACACCTCTTCCAACCCATCTTTTGTGGAGGATACCATTACCTTCGTGCTAAACCACCTGCAGTCATCCGTGGTGTCCTGGTCATGTGCTTTCAGCTCTTCATCAATGGTTTCCTCTCCATTCTAAAGCCTGACATATCATGGGTGCTTTGCGTCTTCATACAGACAGCCCACCCAGCACCTAGTCTCACAGTTCCATGACTCCGTATGTCATAATGAGTTTTACATTCCAGAGGTTCCTCATCTTCATCATCAACATCCATCTTGCTATTGGAAACTCCAGTGTTTCATTCTCTGGCCACATCCACTGATCCATCCTGTTTTCTTATGTCCCTGCTTCTCTATTCCTGCTTTAAAAAAACATTAACAGCATTTAATTAAGTATATCCAAAACATCATTTCACCCTGTAATCAGTTTCCAAAAGTATTGAGAGATTTTAAATCCTCAAATTAAGAAAGCATTTTATACTTATAGCATGTCTCAATTCATAGCTAGTGTATCTGAGGAACTAGATTTTTATTTTTAATTAATTTTAATTTAAAAACATATAGTTGATTCGGTAACTTAAAAACTTTTATGTATGTTTTGGACAACTTGGGTATGTGGACCTATTTTTGCTTTTTGATCTCAGCTTGACCCCCTGGTCCAGTTACTCCCCCTTTTGATTTCATTGCCTTTCCTGTCCAAAAATTGTACAGAACTCCAATAATCCTTTTTGCCAATTGGCACATCTCTTTCCTTTTATTCTTTTGTGGTATGTTTCCTGTAAATCTCTGGATCAGTCTAATCATCCAGCCTCTTTGCTCCCACACTCACTCAGGCCCTGGTGGGACATCATAGTTTTCAGCATCAGCTGGGGTCTTGCAGTCATTCCCTGGTTTCAGCACTCTTGTTCTTTCCCTAAGCAGTGAGTTTAGATGACCTGTTTGCCACCAAAAGCCTCATACCCCTGGGGTATGCAAACATGTCTGGGCATCTGAATTGTCGGGGGAAGTTTTTATAAATCAAAACCCTAGACCCCACCCCTAATCTATACTGTCTCTAGATGTTAGATATTTCTAGAGGTTTTTAATAATTTATAATGCACTTTGTATAAGGAGGTCAATGTATTTATATCTTTCCAGTAATCCTGTTATTGTTCTACAGGGGAAAGTAGTAAGTTTATCTAATTAATATACAAAACACCATATCTGGACTGTATGATATTTGAATCCTAGAAAAACTTGGGTAAGGATTCAAATACTTTGAATCTCAACCTGAGTGTTTAACTTGTTCTCCTTACAGGAGGAGAAAAATAAACATGGTTAGGAAATTATTGTTCTGTTTGAAAGTAACTTTAACTTCATCAATTAGTTATTTCAGGTAATGTTTTTAAGAAAGGTAATGTTGCTTTATTTTGTGGCCTCATTTTACTAATATAGAGAGAGGTGGGAATGTTGGAGTCCAATTTCCCATTCTATGTGAGCAACAGAGTGTCACACCACCATCTTCTGTGTCTTTGACACACCCCTACTGCTCTGCTGCGACTGGTACCTTGAAAGAGCACATGACAGTTTCCTTATACAATCTGGCCTCATCAATTATTCTCCCCATTCCTTGACTCAGACCTTGGGACATTCCAACAAATGAGACAAAAATAACCCAAAGACTCCCTGAGGCAATAAAACCAGACATCCAAAACCGTGCTGCACTCTGTTTTCCTGGCACTAAATTTATTGTGGGTCTCTGCAGAGCAATGCTGGCCCTTCTCTCCATTTTGCCAATAACAGGACCTCAGCACTATAGGTTTTTTGGACAGCTCCTTTTATAACTTTACTCAAGGATATGGATCAGATGTCCATATTGAAGTTGGCTTCCACATGTATAGTTATCCATAACCTGCTTTGTGCAGGGTATTGAACTAGGTGCACAGAGATAATTAAAGGCAGAACATCTTCCTTTGAGGACCTTACATAGTCAGGTGGAGAGTAGGGGCAGTGGTGTGTTGGAATAGGTTTGAAGCAACTCACAAGAGCTAATATTTAAATGTTTAGTATTTGGGAGCTTGTTGTTAAACACAACCATTGTTAAAAAAATAAATTATGTAAACCTATACTAAATAAATTTTATTTAAAAGGTAATTTATGAATGTATAATTGCTTTGCTATATTTTTTTATTTTTTATGCTCTTGGAATTATTTACATCAATTGTATCTCTATGGTAGAAATACTATATCATTGTTTACTTCTGTGTACCTCTTCATAACTCTGTATTCAGTGACATCAGATTGATAGCTTGAAATTGACCATGATGGGAGTATTTACACCATGAAAATGGGCAAACTCTATAAAATGAAGACTTTTTTCAGTCAGTTGTTAAACATTTACAAGTATACCACTGGGTTGAGATGGGAAAGAGTTAGAGAAAAGCCTCAGTAATGAATAAGTACCACAATGGAAAGTCAGAGCAAGTTCTGAGTTGGGATTCGGAAAAATGCTTCAGAGAGGTGAAGACATTTGAGAAAGACCTTGAAGGATGGATCAATTTTTATCAGGAAGAGATTGATAGGTATGTTAAACTTGACAGAAAAAATAACAAGTAAGGTCATGACAGGGAGAAAGCATTGGACATACTTGAAGGACAGCTAGGAATGTGTCAGGCTGATATGAAGACAGAGTAAGGCAGTGGTGAAGATAAGGATGTGTAAGCCAGTCGAAGCTTAATTGTAGAGGGTTTAAAAGTCACAGTAAAGGAGCTTGTACAAACGTCAGTGGGAAATAGGGAATGTTGGAAATATGTTTTAGCAGAAGCATAATGTCTTCAGAGCTGTGCTTTTGGAAGGTTACTATACCAGGTATATGCAGTAGGTACAGAACCAGGAATACCTTGCCTAGATAGGAAGATATTGCTTCAGTGCAGTGGAGTTAACAAGGACCTGAACTGGGATTCTTGCTCAGGAAAAAGAAAGGAAGGCCTTGATACAAGAAACATTTTGAATATGGTTTTCACAAGTCTTGTCCACACTGTTCACCTGTCTTCTGATGCCAGCATTTGTACAAGATTGTACAGTTATTTGGTATCTTGGCTATGTGCTAAAATAAAATTAAAAATGGGCAGATAAAATGAATGTTGTTAATGGGAACTACTGATTAGTGTTTCATTAATCATTTTTTGACTCAACTTTCAGGAAGGAGATGTGCCTAATATTTTACCATGTGCTCAGGAGGATGAATAACTAATTCTGGGAGTCAATGTAATAGGCAGCTCTAATAGCCATGGTTCCAGAGCTTGACCTTTAGAAAATTAGTATGGTAAAAGGTTAAGTAAGGCCTGGAAAAAACCAACTTGCCTCCCTCCCTCTCTGCCTCTCTCTCTTTTTATCTGCCCCCATTCATCCTCTCCAAAAATGAAGACAGTATACTTTTTTAAAAGACATGTTTTTATTGATATAAGAGAGGAAGGGAGAGGGAAAGAGGGATAGAAACATCAATAATTAAAGAGAATCATTGATTGACTGCCTCCTGCACACCCCCTACGGGGATCGAGCCCACAACCCAGGTACATGCTGTGACCAGGAATTGCACCGTGACCATCTGGTTCGTGGTCAACACTCAAATACTGGCCACACTGGCCAGGCAAGACAGTATTCTTTTTTTTTCTTTATCAATATTCATGAAATCTGGCTGTGGAGCTATGGGATTCCAAGAGAGTTGTTGAGTGTTCTCAACATGCCCCGAGAAGGAGAATTTAATCAAGTATCACAAATTTCCTTCTAAGGAGGATTATGTACCCAATCTCTTTCTTTTTATCCTTTTCCCTCTCTCTTGCTCTCTATTGAAAAGTCAGTATTCATAGTTGTATCAAATGGTTCCTGAAAATTCTACAAGGAAGTGGTTTAAAAAAATCATGGTGGGACTTCAGAGGACTTGCAGTTGATATATTAGGTATACCACACTCAAGAATACCAAGTGTAAAAAAGAAGGAATTCTTACCATTTGCAACAGCATGGGTGGACCTGGAGAGTGTTATGCTAAGTGAAATAAGTCAGTCAGAGAAAGATAAATATCACATGATCTCACTCATTTGTGGAATATAATGAACAACATAAACTGATGAACAAAAACAGATCCAGAGACAGAGAAGCATTGATCAGACCATCAAACCTCAGAGGGAAGGAAGGAAAGGGTGGGGAAAGGGGGAGAGATCAACCAAAGGACTTGTATGCATTCAAATAGACCTAACCAATGGACACAGAAGTAGGGAGGGTGAGGGCATGAGCGCGGGGTGGGGGCAATAGGGGGATAAGGACACATATGTAATACCTTAATCAATAAAGAAATTAAAAAATAATACCAAGTGTAAAACCTCACTTCTGAGATTACTATTTTTTTTATTTATGTTTATTGTTGAAAGGATTACAGATGTCACCTTTTTTTTTTCCCATTGACCGCCTCCACCTTGAACCTGACCCTCCCAAGCCTTCACCACTATTGTCTGTGTCCATGGGATATGCATATATGCATACAAGTTCTTTGGTTGATCTCTTCCTACCCACCCACCCCGAATTCCCTCTGAGATTCACCAGTCTGTTTCATGCTTTTATGTCTCTGGATCTATTTTTTTCATCAGTTTGTTTTGTTCATTAGATACCACATATAAGTAATATTATGCATAATATTTGTCTTTCTCTGACTGGCTTGTTTCGCTTAGCATAATACTCTCCAGGTCCATCCAAGGTATTGCAAATGGCACGAGTTCCTTATGTTTTACAGCTGTGTACTAGGCCATTGTATAAATGTACCACAGCATTTTTTATCCACTCATCTGCTGATGGGCACTAGGGCTGTTTCCAAATCTTAGCTACTGTAAATTGTGCTGTTATGAATATTGGAGTGCATATATTCTTTCTGATTGGTGTTTTGGGTTTCTCAGCAAAGATAATGCTCCACATTCCACCATCATGAAGTATGATTGTGAGAAGACTGCTGATGGCTCCAATTTAAGACAATTATGCTTAAACTGGCTGACGAGATTCGTGTGTGGAATTTACATTCATGTTAAATGAGAAGAGTGTGTAGCAATCCCTCATGTGAGTTTAAGGGGGCTTTTAAAAATGGTGGATGGATTGGAACAGGGATAACTGAAGGTGTCTAGAAGAGGCAATGGGGGAGCATTGGAGTGGATGTTCTAGAGGCAGAGCATGATAGTACCTGAGGAGAATAAATTCGATGACGTGTGCTGTGGGTGATGATGGTTGTGGTGTGGTGAGAGGCATTTAATGGGCATGGGCACTGCTCAGAGGTCAGTAGGATATTTGATTTATTTCTTGTGGGAAAATCTGTGAAGGTGATGCTGGGCAAAGGATATGAGGGAGACATGCTGTCTTGGTGCTCCCTTTGAAACTTGGGTCCATGCTCTTAGTATATCCTAGGCATGGTTTTGCTTAGATAGTAAGGTGTTTTTAGATTATTAATATGGTAAAGGGTCAAATTGAGGAATAGATTGGATAAGGGATGAAATGGAATGAACATCTGTGTCCCCTCAAAACTCATATGTTGAAACCTAATCCACAATACAATGGTATTTGGGGGTGGGGCCTTTGAGAGAAAATTAGGTCATGTAGTTGGAACCCTTTTGAATGGGAATAGTGCCCTTAAAAGAAGAGGATAGAGAGCTGTGTTATTATTTTTCACCATGTAAAGATATGACATAAGGTTGGCAGTCTGCAATCCAGAAGATGTCCTCGTCAGGATCTAGCCATGCTGGCACCCTGATCTTGAACTCTCAGCCTCCAGAACTGTGAGAAATATATGTCTGTTGTTTAGAAGATACCCAGTCTGCAGTACTTGGTTAAAACAGCCTGAACTAAGAAAGGGGACAGTAGTGGGTACAGGGAGAACAGTTAGGGCACAACTGGTGAGTGTTCTGGTGAGAGATGATAAGGACCTGGCTAGTGTGCTGGTGCTGGAAAGTAGTCGTGGGGACAAAGGCTGATGGATATGAAGGGAAGGGAAACAAAATAAATAAATTTTAGAAAAGGGGTATATGATAAATTTATTTGATGCTAGGAAGGGTTGGCTTCAGGTACAAAGCTGGGTACCACAGCATCAGAATGGAGTGTGTTTGGGTAATGACAGGATCTGTAACTTCCAGCGCTCCCAAGCAATGTGTGATGTTTAAACCCTATTTCTCCCTGAACTCTCTGGGAGCAGAAATATTTCCAAATGGTAGTCCTATCTGGAGTGGGCAGCGGCCTTTTCCTTTTTGTGTGTTTTTTTTTTCCAAAGCTGACCACAGTCCCTCTCTTCACATCGTTTTCTAACCTTCTGACCTTTCCTACTTGGAGCTGCCCCCTGGAGAGGCAAAAAGCTTCAACTGGGTCAGAGAAGCAGGCTGGATTAGAGAAAAGCCCAGCACAGAATACCTTCTCTCTTCCATCCTTGTCAAGCTGGCTTCAGGGACTTATCTGCTTGCCTATAAGAATAATTCAAGCCCTGACCGGTTTGGCTCCGTGGATAGAGCGTCAGCCTTTGGACCAAAGGGTCCCAGGTTCGATTCCAGTCAAGGGCATGTACCTTGGTTGCGGGCATATCCCCAGTAGGGGGATGTGTAGAAGGCAGCTGAATCGATGTTTCTCTCTCATCGATGGTTCTAACTCTCTATCCCTCTCCCTTCTCCTCTGTAAAAAATAAATAATATATATATATTTTTAAAAAGAATAATTCAAGAAAACCCATTTGTCCTTTGCTTCCAAAGATAACTCAGAGACAATGTTCTTTTCCCCCTGAAAGATTTTTGCCTGTCATCACTGTTGGTAATTCAAAGTACAGTTTTCACACTCTAATTCCAAGAATAAAGCTCCTATTCCAGTGGAAATCTCTATATGACAGATTTCCCCAGCCTAGTCAATGGTGTGCTTATTCCAAGTAGCAGTTGATTTGATCACTGCCTTGACATTCCAGGGCAACAAAATCATTTGGACTGTGTCATGGACTCTATCATAACCAATTTCAACGTGAAGTGAACTAATGCTAAGCCAGTTTTGATCCTCCACTGTATTTGAAAATGGTTCTCACCTGAGGGTGAGGAAGCTTTTCAATCTCTGTCCCTGCATTGATAACTACTATATGAAAGTTTATATTTTCCAATGTTGTGTTAGGCAGTGAAAATAGTTAGCTAGTAATCTTTATTTCATCCCAAAGCCAGGTCTTGGATTGGCTTATGTTGTTCCAGATTGGCAATGAAAAGAGAAAAAGGTGGAGCAAGAGATATCAGTGGAGATTTTCACCTTAGCAGGAGAAGTTGGGGGCAAATATCTAGACAAGGACATGTAGCTCTTGATCCCTTCTTAGCACCTGAAGCCTGAGACCTGTCCTGTATCTTTCAGTCTTGTTCCTAGCCCTCCTAATTTTGGGGCCTAGGGGAAGGAAAATTGTAGGGAATTCCAAGCCTAAGTTCTTCACAAGGGGATTGGAACCTCAAAAGTTTTAAAAATATGGAGCAAGAGGGAGCCTCTGCGGAGATGCTTGGTTCTTAAATCCTGAACAGTCCACAGCCTGGGGATCCATATATTTCAGGATTAGAATTCTGGCTGCATGATGTTTTTCTTATCTATAAAACAAAGATATAACACTTTCTCATGATATTCCTAGATAGTTCCATCTCACTCCAAATTTGTTCTTCCCTCGGTGTTCCCCATCTCAGAAAACAGCACCACTATCAATTTAGTTATTCAGTCCCCTAACCCAGGAGTTATCCTTGACTCCTCTCTTTTTACCTCCACCTACATTCAATCCATTGGCAAGTTCCAAGTCCAAAGCATATTCCATCTTTACTTACATCTCTCCTGTTCCTCCAGCAACACACTAGCCAGCCCCTTACTATCTCTCACCAGGACTCTCACCCTACTTGTTATCCCTGCAATCTATTTGCCAAAGTAATCTAAAATACTAATAGGTTTACAACCTGCCAGCGGCTTGCTATTGCAGTTGGAATACAGTCCACACTCCACACTCCTTTCTATTGGTTTTAAGGCTTTCAACAATCATTCCCTCCCTGTCTCTCTGTCTCCTGCACTCTTTCATCAGGCTCACTAAGTTCTAGTTACCCTGGCAATGTTCTTCCAGCTGCAAGAACACAGGGGACAGTTTCCTGCATTAAGTCATTTGCTTGACTGTTTCCGTTGGCTAGGACACTCTTGTCCCCATGCCCACCCACCTCCAATCTTTGCATGACTGCCTCCTTCTAAACATCCTTCAGGTTTCAATTCAAATGAAACTTTCTTCCTTGTCTACTCTGTCAAAAGGAACACCTGCCCAGTGTTCCATTTTACTTTTATTCACAGCACTTATTGTCCTTTGTACATATTTTATTTTTTATTTGTGTTTTTCATATTTATTGCTGGATTCTGCCCTGACCACAAGCTCTCTGAGAACAGAAGCCTTTTCTGAATTATTCCCCAGGGTCTTTCTAGCATCTAGAATAGTGCTTGAACATAGTAGGTGCTCAATAAATATTTGTTGAAAATGAATAGATGAATGAATGAATGAATGAATGAATATATAAATCAGATGAATAGATGGTTGTGAGGATCAGGTGAAATAATGGAGGAGGAAATTATTTGTAGACTATTCAACACCATCTTCTGCAGTTGTTTGCTTTTTTTAATATTTGAAAACTTACATTGCCAATTCCCAAGAACAGCTATCCCCAGAAGATGGGAAATGGGCAGTTCTTTGCTACTCTTCTTTATCTTATGCTTTGGCCACCCATGTGTTCATTTGTTTGGTGGCTGTCAGTACTTGCTTCTCCACTGCCCCAGCACATCCAGCTTTTATTTTGGCTTAATGGTCTAAAACATCATTTTATATTTCTAAACATGGATTATGAGGTGAAAGAACTAAAATATAATTTAGGGAATAGTTTTTTTTATCTATTCACAGTGATCCTCCAACCCTTTGCTGGAGGGTCTGGTTAACATATACCCAGGCCTATAAGCCACCGGTTTTAAGATAAGCTTTGTCAAACAGAGTCCTTTATTCTTTATCTATCCAAGTTAGATAAAGCGAGCAGTTGATTCTCTCTGGGAGTGTGCAATTCAGAGAGCAGCTTAAAGACAAAACACTTTTAATGTTTATCCAAAGATGTAACTTGTCAGCCTCTTCAGATCAATGATGGGATTTTCAAATGGTTAAGGTCATGAGAGTCTTAATTGTTTTGACAATGTCATCTGGAAGATGATAAAAGATGAAAAACATAAAGGATCATAATTAAAGTGATAAGAAATTTGCAGCTGTAAGCTCACATCATGGGTTGCCTAAGCTTGGTGGATAAACATTAAAAACATCTTTGGATAAACATTAAAAACCCTAGGACACTTCTAATGGTTTTCCTCAAACCTCCCAATTATGTCTTTCCCTAAATCATTGATTTGAGAACTTTCAATTGGTTGCTTGAGTAGCTTGACTTTGACCTCTCCAGTAGTAAATCTTTCTTTGGCTTTCTTTTTTTTTTTTAAATCAGTCCTTCACCCCATACCTGAAAGTGCTCACTGAGGTGATAGCACTCTCATGAGAGATGCTAAGGGAGGCTGGGTCACCTAGCATACTCAACATAAATGGTCTGAAACATTGGCTCTGTGGCAACAGCTATATTGTTGCATCACAGACAGGGTTGTGCTCTTCCCAAAGGCTTTCCCATAAACTGTGGATTTCTTTAAGGACAGTTTGAAGAAGCTGCATCCAAAATCGAGGATGTTTTCTGACTGCACAGTTTTCATTAAGGAAGCTAATTTTATATCTCCTAAAGCCACTAATCTTTGAAAATGTAAAACTTTAGGAATCATGATTTGCAACACTCAGGTGTTTGCCACTCAGCAAACAAGATTATTCTTGTTGTTGGCCTTGAATTTCCTTTTATATTTCTCTAAATATATTTGTCTCATTTGTTATAATTTAGACATGTCTTTCAGGAATAGGGTTTTGTTTTGCCTTATGCCTTTATTAGTGATTATTATGACATGATATCAATTGCAGGGTTGTGTTTATTTTCAATGTAAAGAAATCACAGAAAGCCATCAAGCTCAGGCAACCCATAATGTGAGCTTACAGCTGCAAATTTCTTATAACTTTAATTATGATCCTTTATGTTTTTCATCTTTTATCATCTTCCAGATGACATTGTCAAAACAATTAAGACTCTCATGACCTTAACCATTTGAAAATCCCATCATTGATCTGAAGAAGCTGACAAGTTACATCATTTATTCTCAGAGCAAGTAGAATGCTAGCTTTCCAGGCAACATATTGCAATTGTCTCTTGCCTTTTCACAGTCAATTTTAGGGATTACAGTAGTTAGCATTCTGCTAGTCTTCACTAAAGGTATAACTGTCTCTCATGAAAGAAAAAGTGTGCACTAACGTGGTAACTGTTGGATAGTTGTAAGGATTCTGAGGGTCAGGGAAACAAAATTCCAAATCCTTACTAAAGCAAGCTGTTTTGATCTATTTGCAATGAAATCTCTCCTCATTCTTTCCACTCAGCTCCAATCTTGTTACATATCCCTAAGCCAAATGCTTTATTGCTATGGGTAAGAAACCCTCATTTATAATGTGCATGTGTCCTGGTAGGAAGGAGAGAGCCTAACCTGGTCTGGCTGCAGGGGCCTCTGAAAGGTTGAAGTTTGGGGGGGGGAGGGTGTCTTTCCCAGAACATCTGGGGTTAGGGAAATCAAGGAGAGGTGCATCCTCAGGGAGATGGGAAGGGCTAAGGTCAGAACACCAAAGAAGGGAATAAACATGTCAACAGAAGATAAAGGTTTAGATGCTACTGTGGATAAAAGGGAGAAGGGAGCTTGGGAGAGGAGGGTCAGAGGCCATGGGATGAGAAGTAAGTGAGTGGGTGGGCCTGGGAAAATTCTTGTAGGGAGCTATGACTTGCATCTGGATTTTTATTTGCTTTCCTTGTTATGTGCATGAGAGACCCAATCACATTTCCAACCGTGACCGTTGACCCTGATCAACTATGTCTTGTACTAGACAGCACATACCTACCTCCAGTGGTGAGCAAACTTTTGTTCATGGGAAATCATTTTAGAAAATAAAAATATTCTTTGGCCTCATGGTTCCCCATTCAAAATGAAAATCACTAAATGGAATTCATAGCAAAAATGCAAATGCTTACAACTTAGCTTACCTACTTTATTGAAGAGCATCAGTGAGAAAATCAGCACTGCTTTTTAATCACTGAAGTTAATATCTGGACTCAACTGAGAGATAGCTAACTGGGAGGCAGTCTTCTAATATTTCCTCCTGAAATGGGAGAGCAAGCCAGAGGCTCACTCACCATTTGTCCATTAGTCCTGGGTTTTATCACTCCTGGGTGCACCAGAAAGAGTGCTGAATATACCTTGAAATGGTTCCTGACTGGCTGCTATGGCAACAATGGTCTTCAGAGTTCTGGAAAGCAGGCCTCATTGAGAAGGTCATATTTGAGAAAACAGTTACAGGAATTAAGAATATGAGCCATGAGGACATCTGTACAAGAACATCCCAGGCAGAGAGAATAGTAAATTGAAAGTCCTTGAGATAGAAGCTTTCTAGGTATGTTTTAGGAACCATAAGGAGGACAGTGGGATATAGTACCTGGACATTATTTTATTTATTATTATTTTTTAAAATATATTTTACTGATTTTTTACAGAGAAGAAGGGAGAGAGATAGAGAGTTAGAAACATCAATGAAAGAGAAACATCGATCAGCTGCCTCCTGCACACTCCCTACTGGGGATGTGCCCGAAACCAAGGTACATGCCCTTGACCAGAATTGAACCTGGGACCTTTCAGTCCACAGGCCGATGCTCCATCCACTGAGCCAAACCGGTTAGGGCCCGTGGACATTATTTAGAGAAATGGGAGTTTTGCCAAGCAGTTTGGCCAAAGGCATTTTTCCATTGCTGTTATTGGCACCATCTATGGCCATGAGTGGGTTAGAAATGGAGCACTCAAATTCAATAGTGACTTTTAAAATAAAGAGACATTATAAAGCTGGTTAAAGGCAGAGACTTTATTTAAAAAGTTGTTCTATAAAAGACATTGTCAAGAAAATAAAAAGACAAAGCAAGACTAAGAAAATATATACAAGTCACATATCTGATAAAGAATTTGTGCCTAAAACATTTAAAGTAACTCAACAATAAAGAAAACAAACCAACTGATTTTTAAAAGGGAAAAATTTCTAGCCCTAGCCTATTTAGCTCACTAGTTAGAGTGTTGGCCTGTGGACTGAAAGGTGGTGGGTTTGATTCTGGTCAAGGGCACTTACCCCTGTTGCAGGCTAGATCCTGACCCAGGTCAGGGCATGTGCAGGGACAACCAATCAATATGTCTCTCTCACATCGATGGCTCTCTCTGTGTCTCTTCCCCCTCCCTTCCACTCTCTCTAAAAATAAATGGAAAAAATATCCTTGGGTGAGGATTAACAAAAAATAAATAAAAATAATAAAAATAAAAGGGCAAAATTTCTGAGCACACACCTCAACAAAAAAGATATACAGATGGCCAATAAACATGCAAATGAAAACAACTAGGAGACACCACTATATATATACTAGGGGCCCAGTGCATGAATTCATGCACCTTGAAAGGAACTGTGAGCCATAAGGCTGTGGTGGGCACAGGCGCAGGTCTTGGCCCATCCTCTGTGCCCCCGCCCAGGCCCTCCCACTGCGGCCCCCAGTCCCCTGTCTGCCAGCAGCCCTGCTCCCACCGCAGCTGCTCCCATGCATTGATGGCACTGGCTCAGCTTGCACCCACTGATGGTGCAGAGTGATTGGGGCCGGCACAAGCAGGGGGTACGAGTGCGGCCAGCACCATCAGTGGGTGCAAGTGGTGGCTGCTGCCCCAATCGCCCCTCAGGAGCAGGGGGAGGTGGAGAAGCCCTCAGGGGTGATCAGGGCTGGCAGCTGCCACTCGCACCCACTGATGACGTCGAGTGATCAGGACCAGCACCAGGCACTGACAGTGGGTGTGAGCAGTGGCTCTGGCAGCAGCAGCAGGTGTGAGTGGGGGCTGCCAGCCCTGATCGCCCCTTGGGGCTTCTCCACCTCCCCCTGCTCCTGAGGGGCAATCAGGGCAGTAGCCGCCGTGGCGACCCAGCACTTACTGCCAAGGGGGCTGCAGATCAGGCCCAGAGAGAGGCCCGAAGAGAGAGGCAGGGTCTGATCCGCAGCCTCCATGGCAGCTGTTGATCAGCTGTTGCCTCTCTCTTTCTCTCCAGGCTCCACCAGCAGCCACGCCTCTGTTTCTCTCCAGGCCTCCGCAGGGGTTGCTGATCAGCTCCGCCTCTCTGATCAGGCCTGGAAATAGGCCTGGAGATGCTGACTAGCATAGAAACTGACCAATCAGAACCTCATCTGGGTGAACTAAAAAGGCAGAACCTAAGGTGGGAGCTGAGGAGGGGTTTTCAGGGCAACAGCTGTTTGGTGTAAGGTGTAAGAAAGTGGCTCAATTTTTTAATGACCGATTTGGCAGTATAGTGCATATGGCTGGCTATCAGTCCAGATATAGGGATTATGTGTTTTTGTCTGCCAAGAGCATCTCCTCCTGCTGAAAAAGGCTTCCCCCCTCCATTTAAGCAATCCTATCCTATATAATCTATCTATACTAATAAAAGGGTAACATGCTCATTAGACAGGGTTGACTGGCCATCTTCTGGATGTTCACCTTCTTTCCAGACAAACCCGTGGTGGTGGGGGCCAAGGCAGAGGGGGAAGTTGGGGGGCTAGACCAGGGAGGGTTGTTGGGGGTGAGATCAGACCGGCAGGGGAGGACAGTTAGAGGCAATCAGGCAAGCAGGCAGAGGCAGTTAGGGGTGATCAGACAGGTAGGCAGAGAGGTTAGGGGCAATCAGGCCAGCAGGCAGAGGGGTTAGGAGCAATCAGGCAGGCAGGCAGAGGTAGTTAGGGGCAATCAGGCAGGTGAGCAGTTAGGAGACAGAGGTCCCAGATTGCCGGCACTCAGACATCCCCCAAGGGGTCCCCAATTGTACAGGGTTCAGGCTGGGCTGAGGGACCCCCCAATGCATGAATTTTGTGCACCAGGCCACTAGTCTATACTAATAAAAGGGTAATATCCTAATTAGACTGGGAGACCTTCCAGGAGACCTTCCAGACGTTCTTCTGGA
>NW_005363283.1:1912374-1923224 GCF_000412655.1 Myotis brandtii
GTTGGGGGCAAGCAGGCTGGCAGGCAGAGTGGTTAGGGGCAATCAGGCAGGCAGGTGAGTGGTTAGGAGCCAGCAGTCCTGGATTCTGAGAGGGATGTCTGACTGCCGGTTTAGACCCGATCCCTGTAAACCAGCATCCTTCGAGGGGTCCCAGATTGGAGAGGGTGCAGGCTAGGCTGAGGGACACACCCCACCCCCGGACACGAATTTCATGCACCGGGCTGCTAGTATATATATAAAAGCCCAGTGACCAAACGGCAGAATGACCAGAACGACCACAACGACCACTTGACCAGTCTCCATGATGTGCACTGACTACCAGGGGGCAGACACTCAATGCAGGAGCTTCCCCCTGGTGGTCAGTGTGCTCCCACAGTGGGAGTGCTGCTTGGCTGACTGGGATGAGCGGCTGCTCCCACAGCAGGAACAGCCGCTCAGAGGGCTGGTCCACAGCCTCTTGAATGACTGGGATGAGCGGTACTCCCACAGTGGGCCAATCCCCGCAGGCCACTGGGCCTCTAGTTAACAAACATAATACAAGAATAAACTCTGTTTTGCATATTCACAACTGTAAACCTACTTTTGCCCCACTCTGTAAAAGTAAAACCATCCACTACTTTCCCTTCTCTGTCTGACTTATTTCACTTAGCAAAATACCCTCTATGCCCATCCTTGTTGCAAATGGCAAGATTTTGTTATTTTTTTTAGGGTGGTGGGTCTATTGTGTATGATATTGTAGTGGTGCTTTTGACTCTATGCATTTCTCAAGATCCAGAGAACTTTACAACACAAAGGATAAACTTTAATATACACAGATTTTAAAATAATCATTTTTGGAGTGGGATAATCCCAGGATGGAATGCAGACCATGACAGAAGAACCTAACTGCATTATAAATATTTGAAACCACCTCACTGAAGGGGATGGGGGAAAAGGTACTGGCATAAGTAACTTTGAAAATGACTGGAATTTTTAAGTCTAAATGAAAAACAATCTGCACATAAGCACTGAACTCTAGTTAATAAAGTTGTTTCTCATGGATGTAGAAATCAATGATTCTGATGTTTCTGCTCATGTATATTGAAATGGAACAACTAAGTGAATGGATGGCAGATGGTGGGATTCAGGATTATCACTATTGGAGTGGGAATTTAGATAAAAGGAGTAAGCTAAAATCATCCATGTGATACTGAATTGGAGTTGTAGGCATCAACTGAACTATTTTTTTTTGCTTTATATAATATAGATGGTACATGTAGAGCTATTTTAAACATGTGTGTATATACATAGGAAAGGTATCATATTTCACTGTGCCTCCATTTCTTTATTCATAAAATGGAATAAGGAGAAATTTGACCAGAAGCATCATTGTGAGAAAGGTCAGGAAGCAAATTAAATAGCATATATAATGCACTTGACTATGTTAGAAAGCACTCAATGAGTGTCAGGTATGGTCACAAGCAATGTGCTTCTGCTTCCTGGTGGGGAGGTAAGGGCTTGTGGGGTCATTGATGATCACCCAAGAAATGAGTCAAAGCAGGGAAGAGGGCCAGCCAGGAACACCTCCAGGAACCAAAGTATGGAGCCAGGAAAGGAAATGTAGTCAAAATGAGAATAAGATACATAGGTCAAATGGGGTATTCAAAAGGAGGCTGAGCTGTTGGCCAATCCACATATTTAGTTTCTCTCCATAGTCTTGCATATTGGAAGGCCACTTGTGTTTAAATGCTCACAGATGGGTGTGCCATGTGAGGCAAGCCCCTTAAGTTAGCACTTTGTCTCAATTGTCACTTCTCTCATTTGCTCCCTCTTTTATTTATTCTTTGATCTTTTGTCTGATTTGATCTGATGCCAACCTTTCCAGAAAGATGAAAATAAAGCCATGAAAATCTGATATTATGTTGCTTATTAATATTATTTGAAGGAAAGTATCATTGACAATATAGTATCAAGTTCTGTTTTGGGTAACAGTAGCCAGGTTCTCCAAATATATGGATGCCAGGCTCCAAATTTGCATGTACAGAGTTACTCTTTGAAAATTAGCTCTACCAGTCTCTGCTTCATTAATTTTGTGGTGCTTACTTCATTAACTAATTTAGTTTTCACTTCATTTATTTGCCAAGAATCTCATTAACCTTTTCAATGCTAGTAGAAATTTCTCTTCCACATCTACATAATGAAAAGATGTGCTTGCATTCCCCTTTCCTTGCAATCTTTCTTCTGCATTATCATATGCATACCATATTAGATTTTGCAACTTGCTAAATATTTGTGGGAAATATTTGATCCCAGTGTTTATTGTTGGTACTCCCAAGTTAGTTTTATGCAGTTTTTTTTTCTTCTTTTGTATTTAGTTTGCATGCTCAGGGGCAGAGCTAAAGAAGACCTACAATGTTTTGGATTTAAGATCAAGGTCAGTGCCTCTGAATTAGATGTTTCTGTGACCCTTGACTCTAGATTCTTATTCCATGTAAGGAGCTGTGTCAAATATTAGTCACAGCAGGAAAAATGCTATTTTGAATTCATGCTGTGCTTACGATATACTAATAATGACCTTTATAGACACTATGCACCAAGCACAAAATACTAGCAGGAGGAAATCCCTTCACAAATCTAAACCTATTTTATAATGGGTGAAGGGAATTAAAGCAAAGCTCAGAGTGTGCTCTTGAAGATGACAACGCAAACTGAGTTTTTCTATAAAGTAAATGATGCTGGATATGGCTAAAAAAGATAGAAAATAGGGTAATGTCAGTTGTACAAGTTCAGTTATCAGTATGAACTCTGCCTGTGGGACAATAGCCACCCTATGGAAAACACGTTGGTATTCTTAGCCATCAGAGGATTCAAGTTGCCTAAGAGCAAAAGGAGATCCCCCTTTATCTTATTACTGCACAGCTGGTGCTCTTCTTTGATAAAGAACTGAGCCAAAGGGGTGTCTTGAGACCTTTTTTGGCTGGCCTTTATTATTTAGACTTAATCAGTTATGCATAGGTTTTTTTTTAAAGAACATTATTTTTTTTCTGATGCAACCCATAGCCTGAAGCAAAGGCTCAACTTGGTACAAAGTTTCAATGAAATATTGTATATTTTAAGAAATTATTATGGCAATCTCCACATACAAGACTGGATGGATATGCCTAACTCAGAAGGCCTTACCATTTGTAAAATAGCCCACTATAATGTGTTCCTCAGCAAGGATGGTATATATATGGGGGTACTCAATAAATTGCTGTGGAGCAAATGGAACTATTATAGAATGAAATTTGGTGTTTGTTATATATGTTATAGAAATTTAAACATTTAAAATGTTTTAGAAGAATTTTCATGCTGGCAGAATAAAGGAAAAGTAAGTGGCAACATAATAAATTTCTTTCCTGTATAACTGAGAGTCTGTGCTGAGGACAGCCTCTTAATTAATGTAAGTTGCTTCATTTCCTAGGTAAGTTTGATAATCACAAGTAAAGCATTCGTAATATAGCCAGGCTCATTCCATTTTTTTTTGGTTTAATACATTTCATAAATCAGAGGGACCTAATTAAGCCATAGTTAGCATTTGGACTAGGAGTATATTTACAAACACAGTGAGTTAATTAAACACAACAAATTTATTTGGTCACTTTTTTCCTGCTGTGACTAATATTTGACATTTGGTACATTAGTTATAAAAATTACAACCTACAAATTGTAACTACAAAATGAAAGGGCTGCTTATTCCTTTTTCTTTTTTAAAAACAATGCCCCAGATTTTTTCTCACTCTAAATGAGCATTATCCTTCAGACTAGTCATCTTGGTAAAAATACACTCATTCCAAAGTTTAGTAATTGGTAAAGTATTTTATGGAACAATTCTTTTTATTCATTTATTCCATAAGGACACACTCACTGTCATCTTCAAGTGTACATTCTGAGCTTTGTTATAATTCCCTTCTCCCATTATAAATTAGGTTTAGATTTTGTGAAGGGATTTCCCCCTGCTAGTATTTAGTACCTGGTGCATAGTGTCTGTATAGGTTATTATTAGTATACTAGTGGCCCAGTGCATGAAATTCATGCACATTAAAAGGGAATTAATTAGAGGAAATATTTTAATATTGCTATTTTGTTTCCATCTCTCCATCCCAGTCTCTAACCAGTCTCTGTCTCTCTTTGTTTTTCTCAGCAGTCCTCCAGGCCCCCTTGCCTCCCTCTCTCCCTCTTCCTCTTTCCTGGCTGGGAGGGGGCTGGGCCAGTGGGGGCAGCTCCACCCTCTGCCCACCCTGGGGCCTTATTCTGAGAGAGGTTCCTGGAGTGAGCTTAGAGGGAGGGAAAGAAAGGGAGAAAAGGCTGTGAGCTGGTAAGTGCTGTGTGTGTCTGTGCATGTGCAATTGTGAATGAGTGTGAGTGCCAGGCACTGTCTCTTCTGGTGCCCCCCACAGAGAGGCCTGTGCTGTGGGTGCTGTGGCAACCCAGGACTCACTGCTGTGTGGCACTGAGAAGAGAGACTTGGGACCCCATTGGAAGGCAGTTTGAAGATACTAGGAGACTCCAGAGGGGAGGGTACCCCTCTCCATCCTTGCCTGTGGCTTTGGCTCCCCTGCTCACTTCTGAGCACCACATGTGAGTTGGGGAGGGGTTGGTGAAACATTTCAGTTCCTGGCCCCACAGGCCTCCCTTCCATCCAGGCCTCTTCAGGCCCAGTCTGTGTTGTTTCCATCTCTCCATCCCAATCTCTCCCAGTCTCTGTCTCTCTTTGTTTTTCTCAGCAGTCCTCCAGGCCTCCTTGCCTCCCGCTCTCCCTCTTCCTTTTTCCGGGCTGGGAGGGGGTGGGGCCAATGGGGGCAGCTCCATCCTCTGCCCTCCCTGGGGCCTCATTCTGAAAGAGGCTCCTGGAGCGAGCTGGGAGGGAGGGAAAGAAAGAGAGAAAAGGCTGTGAGTTGGTGGGCTCTATGTGTGTCTGTGCGTGTGTGCAGTTGTGAGTGTGAGTGCCAGCCCCGCCTATTCTGAGAGAGGTTCCTGGAGTGAGCTTAGAGGGAGGGAAAGAAAGGGAGAAAAGGCTGTGAGCTGGTGAGTGCTGTGTGTGTCTGTGCATGTGCAATTGTGAATGAGTGTGAGTGCCAGGCACTGTCTCTTCTGGTGCCCCCCACAGAGAGGCCTGTGCTGTGGGTGCTGTGGCAACCCAGGACTCACTGCTGTGTGGCACTGAGAAGAGAGACTTGGGACCCCATTGGAAGGCAGTTTGAAGATACTAGGAGACTCCAGAGGGGAGGGTACCCCTCTCCATCCTTGCCTGTGGCTTTGGCTCCCCTGCTCACTTCTGAGCACCACATGTGAGTTGGGGAGGGGTTGGTGAAACATTTCAGTTCCTGGCCCCACAGGCCTCCCTTCCATCCAGGCCTCTTCAGGCCCAGTCTGTGTTGTTTCCATCTCTCCATCCCAATCTCTCCCAGTCTCTGTCTCTCTTTGTTTTTCTCAGCAGTCCTCCAGGCCTCCTTGCCTCCCGCTCTCCCTCTTCCTTTTTCCGGGCTGGGAGGGGGTGGGGCCAATGGGGGCAGCTCCATCCTCTGCCCTCCCTGGGGGCCTCATCTGAAAGAGGCTCCTGGAGCGAGCTGGGAGGGAGGGAAAGAAAGAGAGAAAAGGCTGTGAGTTGGTGGGCTCTATGTGTGTCTGTGCGTGTGTGCAGTTGTGAGTGTGAGTGCCAGCCCCGCCTCCCCTGGCCCCGTCCCCGCTGCCACAATTCCCCACCCACCAGAGCCTGCTGCACGCACAGCTTGGGCATTAGGTCGAGCATTTGGTAGTTTTGGATGTGACGGACCCTGACTCTCTCTCTCTATAGATTATAGGCACAGTGTGAATGCAAAAGAACAATATGACACAGTTCTGCTTTATGCCAGCCACTAAAACATGCCCTGGAGACAGTGGAGAATAAGGTCTGGCCTCTGATTTCTAAGTTGTCAGGCTAGTCTCATGGCACTGCCTTCAGAGAGTTGTGGTCCTCATAAGAAAATCACTTTGTTTAATATTTTCTTTTACTTGCAAAATTCTCAATATCATTGTTTTTGTCCAGTAGCCTCCCTCCTGTGGATTTATAACCTTAGTGTCCCTGCCCACTGCTTAGGCTTTAAAACCCTTTAAGGCAGTGGTTCTCAACCTTCTGGCCCTTTAAATACAGTTCCTCATGTTGTGACCCAACCATAAAATTATTTTCGTTGCTTCTTCATAACTGTAATGTTGCTACTGTTATGAATCGTAATGTAAATATCTGATATGCAGGATGGTCTTAGGCGACCCCGGTGAAAGGGTCATTCGACTGCCAAAGGGGTCGCGACCCACAGGTTGAGAACCGCTACTCTAGGGTGTCACAGCGGACTTGAGTGTAGTCTTCTGCTTCTCAGGGAAGGTCATCTGGAGACACCTAACTGCTCCCCTGCAGGCCTGGTCGCCCCCAATTGCCCTCCCCTGCTGGCCTGGTTGCCCCCAACTGCCCTCCCCTGCCGGCCATTTAGTGACAATGTTGGGGCGGCCATCTTGTGATGATGTGGGGGCAGCTGTCTTGTGATGATGCGAGGGCATGAGGGTCAATTTGCATATTACCTATTTATTATATAGGATATTAATCTTTGTTTAGTAATTTTGTCTATATATGGAACATGGTGAGTCTCTCCAATATCCAATCTCTGATAATTTTCTAATCTCAATAGTTTTCTTCTATTATATCTTTGATTTTTGTTTCTAGTCCATTTGTTCACTATTTTCTTAGAAACACCTGGTACTAGTAGGTAGACTCCGTGATCTACCTTCCACAATGCTTAATTTTTCTCTAATCTCCACAAAGCATTTTAGGTCTGTTTTTCCATTTATTTCTCTGCTTCAATTATTTCGTTTTCTGTGGTATAAAGTCTATTTACACCTTCTGATTCATTCATTCATCTTGACTATTACATTATTTGCTTGGCTTCATCAAAGGAACCTGGTATGGAAGCTGGTATTCATTTATATATTTTAAATTAATATTAAATATGCTTTTATTTCCACTTTGTTGTTGAGAAGTCTTATTTTTTTCTGATTATTTCATAGCTATATTAAAGGTGATTTGGAAGAGGAATTTTCAGGTACCCTTGCTCATCTCTCTGTCTTCCTGGAAGATAAATGTATGCATTTAAACACAATATAAATGCTGAATTCTGGAAATTTTGGAGAAACATCGATCAGCTGCCTCCTGCATACCTCCTACTGGGGCTGTGCCTGCAACCAAGGCACATGCCCTTGACTGGAATCAAACCTGGGACCCTTCAGTCTTCAGGCCAATGTTCTATCCACTGAGCCAAACCAGTTAGGGCTTGTTAGCATATTTTAAAAGTACCAGCGTGGATTTGCTGCATTAGTCATAACCTGAATAGGGCCCCCACATTCTGTAACTTTATGGCTAGTTCTTGCCTGTAAGTTATAGTACTGTATATTGTTGCCTTTGGATAGGAAATATACTGTTAAACTCATTTATCTGATCCAAGTTCTTGAGTTTTTTTTTTCTTATCCCCCTTCATGTCTCTTTCCTACTTCTCTTAGCATCACAGGTAGTTGGGTTTAATAGCCAAATTAAAATACTACTTGAAATTTTGATCATTTAATTTTCTTTTCCAAAATTAAAATAATTTCATTTGTTTTTCTGATCACAGTTAATGCATGTTCTTCCTGTAAAAACTCAAGCAATACTTCTTCTAACGAGAAGTTCATACAAGGGATATTATATATGACTAGAGGCCTAGTGCACAAAATTTGTGCACTGGGGGTGTGTCCCTCAGCCCAGCCTGAACCCTCTCCAATCTGGGACCCCTCGGGGGATGCCCGACTGCCAGTTTAAGCCCAATCCCTGTGGACATCCCTCTCACAATCTGGGACTGCTGACTCCTAACTGCTCGCCTGCCTGCCAGCCTGATCACTCCCTAACTGTACCCCTGCCAGCCTGATTGCCCCCAACTGCCCTCCCCTGCTAGCCCGATCGCCCACAACTGCCCTACCATGCAGGCCTGGTCCCCCCAACTGCCCTCCCCTCATGGTCTGGTTGTCTCTAACTTCCCTCTCCTGTAGGCCGTAATATAGTGGCTTGTAATAGCATTCAGCTCTAACCTTGGAACTCCCTTTGGGAATTTTCAAAACTTAGGTTTTTTGTTAGTATTCCTTTATTTTAAAAGAATAGCTTCCATGTCCCCCCCAACTGCCCTCCACTGCCAGCCTAGTCACCCCCAACTGCCCTCCCCTGCCACCTTGGTTGCCCCTAACTGCCCTCCCCGGCCAGCCTGGTCACCCCAAACTGCCCTCCCCTGCTGGCCCAATCGCCCTCAACTATCCTCCCCTGCTGGCCTGTTTGCTTCCAACTACCCTCCCCTGCTGGCCATCTTGTGGTGGCCAAGTTGTGATGACATGGTGGTGGCCATCTAGTGAGAACATGGGGTGGCCATCTTGTGAAGACATGGGGGCAGCCATCTTGTGACCACATGGGGGTGGCCATCTTGTGAACACATGGGCGTGGCCATCTTATGCCCACATGGGGGCGGCCAACTTGTGACCACATGGCGGTGGCCATCTTGTGCAAGGGTGTGATGGTCAATTTGCATATTACCTCTTTATTATATAGGACTAGAGGCCCGGTGCACAAAAATTTGTGCACTTGTGGGGGGGGTCCCCCAGCCCGGCCTGTGCCCTCTCGCAGTCTGGGACCCCTCAGGAGATAACGACCTGCTGGCTTAGGCCTGCTCCCGGGTGGCAGAGGGCAGGCCCAATCCCTAAGTGCAGCCCCTGGTCAGGCTCAGAGCAGGGCCGATTGGGGAGTTGGGGCGCCGCCCCGTCATGCACAGAGCAGGGCGGATCGGGAGGTTGCGATGCCACCCTCAGTCACGCTCAGGGTAGGGCCGATTGGGGGGTTGGGGCACCGCCCCCTGTCACACTCAAGGCAGGGTCGATGGGGAGGTTGCGGCGCCACCCCCTGTCACGCACAGAGCAGGGCCAATCAGGGGGTTGGGGCGCTGCCCCCTGTCACTCACAGAGCAGGGCCCATCAGGGGGGTTGGGGCGCCACCACTGTCACACTCGGGGCAGGGCTGATGGAGAGGTTATGGCTCTACCCTGTCACACACAGAGCAGGGCCCATCAGGGGGTTGGGGAGCTCCCCCCTATCAGGCACAGAGGAGGGCTGATCAGGGGGTTGGGGTGCCTTCCCCTGTCACGAACAGAGCAGGGCGGATAGGGAGGTTGTGGCCCCGCCCCCTGTCACACACAGAGCCGCAGGGCAGTCAGGAGATTGGGGAGCTCCCCCCTATCAGGCACAGAGGAGGGCTGATCAGGGGGTTGGGGTGCCTTCCCCTGTCACGAACAGAGTAGGGCGGATAGGGAGGTTGTGGCCCCGCCCCCTGTCACTCACAGAGCCACAGGGCGATCAGGGGGTTTGGGCGCTGCCCCCTGTCACACACAGAGCCGCAGGGCAGTCAGGAGATTGGGGAGCTCCCCCCTATCAGGCACAGAGGAGGGCTGATCAGGGGGTTGGGGTGCCTTCCCCTGTCACGAACAGAGTAGGGCGGATAGGGAGGTTGTGGCCCCGCCCCCTGTCACTCACAGAGCCACAGGGCGATCAGGGGGTTTGGGCGCTGCCCCCTGTCACACACAGAGCCGCAGGGCAGTCAGGAGATTGGGGAGCTCCCCCCTATCAGGCACAGAGGAGGGCTGATCAGGGGGTTGGGGTGCCTTCCCCTGTCACGAACAGAGTAGGGCGGATAGGGAGGTTGTGGCCCCGCCCCCTGTCACTCACAGAGCCACAGGGCGATCAGGGGGTTTGGGCGCTGCCCCCTGTCACGCTGATCCCGGTGCTGGGAGCCTTGCTGCTCCGCTGATCCCGGTGCTGGGAGGCATATTACCCTTTTACTATATAGGATAGAGGCCTGGGGGCCGGCTGGTTTGCCCTGAAGGGTGTCCTGGATCAGGGTGGGGGTCCCCACTGGGGTGCCTGGCCAGCCTGGATGAGGGGATGATGGCTGTTTGCAGCTGGTCACACACCCTTCAGGGTGGGGGTCCCCACTGGGGTGCCTGGCCAGCCTGGATGAGGGGATGATGGCTGTTTGCAGCTGGTCACACACCCTTCAGGGTGGGGGTCCCCACTGGGGTGCCTGGCCAGCCTGGATGAGGGGATGATGGCTGTTTGCAGCTGGTCACACACCCTTCAGGGTGGGGGTCCCTGGCTGACAGTTAATTTGCATAAGGATATGCTGATTAGCCAATGGGAAGGGTAGCGGTCGTACGCTAATTACCATGTTTCTCTTTTATTAGTGTAGATTATTATATAGGATATAGATGATGATGATTTGACTTCTTGGGAGGCAATGAAGAAACTAAGTATGTTGCCTAGGAAAGAAGTAGTTAGGCATATAAGTGCTGTTGTTATTTATTTTATGAAGTATTTATAATATTTAGGCTCCTAGAATAAGTAGAAAGATAGTTTGCCTGATAATTTTCAAAAACTGTTAAATACTTATGTAGTTTTACTATTGATTTAAAACTAAAATGTTATACATGTTTCCAACTAGCTGGGATGCCTGCATGTTTATGATAGAGGGAGCATTTAATGATGTTGGACAAACTGTAGTTCCAGACTCCAAAATACAGATGATGAATTGCAAATTCCTCCACTTGATCCCTATGGGTTATGGTTTCCTCCTTAAAAGCTGTATTTGAATGATATATAGTGGCTTGTAATAGCATTCGGCTCTAACCTTGGAACTCCCTTTGGGAATTTGCAAAACTTATGTTTTTTGTTAGTATTTCTTTATTTTAAAAGAATAGCTTTCATGTTCTTCTCTAAAGGACTATTATTTGGAGCAGCAA
>NW_005363283.1:1923793-1924652 GCF_000412655.1 Myotis brandtii
TTTAAATGTAAAATGTATATATAAATAATTCATATTATCAAGAAAAATAGAAGCTCACCTTTGGCAAAATGATATCTTGGTACCAACCAAGTGACTGAGGAATCCATTCTGATTTTATTTTTATTTTTAATGTAAATGCATACCTGTAGTTACCTGGTTGATTGTCATTTCCAAAGAGCATGAAATTCACCATGGGAATGTTGTTTCCATACTCATTCATTCCTTCATTCATCCATTAATTCATTGAGAACCTTGTTTACCCAGGAATGTAATAACTTCTGGGTAAACAAAGACAGAAAGATTGAGAAGTGGTTTTTCTTTATGAGCTAGTAATACTCTAATGGAGACTGCAGATAATTACAATACAGTTTAGTAAGTACAAGAATAAAAATTGCTTCATGGTACCAGTAGAGCACATAATAAAGACATCTCACTCAGAATGATGGACTAGACCTTAAAGGGAATTTTTTTTTATTTTTTAACTTTTTTATATTGCTTAAAATATTACAACGCATAGTACATTTGTCTCCTTTTTTCCTCCTTGACCTTCCCCCAGCCTGCACTACCCCCCCAGTGTCTTGTGTCCATTGGTTATGCTTATATGCATGCATACAAGTCCTTTGGTTGACCTCTTACCCCCACTGAACCTCCCCAGCCTTCCTGCTGTAGTGTGACAGTCTGTTTAATGCTGCTCTGCCTCTGTATCTATTTTTGTTCATCAGTTTATAATGGTCTTTATTATCCATAAATGAGTGAGATCATGTGGTATTTTTCTCTCACTGACTGGCTTATTTCACTTAGCATAATGCTCTCCAGTTCCATCCATGCTGTTGCAAATGGTAAGAATTCCTTCTTTTTT
>NW_005363283.1:1930460-1935557 GCF_000412655.1 Myotis brandtii
GTTGAAGTTCCCTGTGATACACTGTTCCTCTGTGTTGTAAACCACAGTCCTGATTTTAAAGCAGGCCGTATTTGTTTCCCAGACTGCCTTTATTTGTGTTTACAGAAGAGTCAGTTTGTGGTTCAGCCCCTGGGTGGCAGTGTTTCTGGATTGATCTCTGAGGCTGTAAGTCCTCTCTAGCCAGTAGTTAGGTTTTGTTTTCCCTATCTCACTTAATACTGGTTTGGGAGAGTCAACTGCTCCAGAGCTGGTTCCTTGATCGTTACTCTCCACTCTGATTCCCAGGTTCCACAAAAACAACTTTCCCCTGCAGTCTCTGTGAGTGACCCCAATTGGGCAATCCTATGTATTGGGTTTAATAATCAAACACAAAGATTTAAGGGGGAAAAAAAAGAGCCTGAGTAGGTGCGCAATCTCGCTACCCTCCACCATCCAGCTCTGTGCGCAATTCTCCCAAAGTCTCTTCTGCACATCCTCTCTCCCCTGGCACTAAGCAGCCAGCACAGTGGCAAAATCCGAGGTTGCCTTTTTGCACCCAGTCCAACTATGGGCTGATTTTTAGAGTTCCCTTCTGCCAGCAGCCCTGCAGGACCCCTTCCACACTCATGGATCACACTGGCCCCAATGGCAGTGGACTTTGTGGGGCGCAGAATTCCCCTGCGCGCATTCCTCTCTCCAACCTGAATTACAAACCACACTTTTATCTAGGCGAAATCTGACCTTTCCGTGAGGAGGAGCAGGGCTCGTCTGAGTTCACGTATTCACGCTGCTTGAGATCCTGTGTTCCTGGGTTCATAGCTAGTCCCTGGGAGCCATGGTTGCAGGGTCTCTGGATTTATACCCTTCCGATAACAGCCACTCAAGATGGCACAGTCTCCGCAGCTGAGCCGGCCACTCCAGGAGAGATTTCACCAGCAGTGGAGGCTGCCCGATTAGGGGAGCCCGATCCGGCAGTCTCCAACAGTCCCCCTTCTCTGGGAGTCCTCTGCCTTTCCCGGCTGCAAACTGTCTCCCAGCTAAATTTCCTCTGCCAATTTGGGCTGGATGTTACCCATTTCAGCTGCTCACCCTATCTGCTCCGGGACAAGGCACGGGAAACGTCCGTCTATACCTCCACCATTTTGTCTCTCAAAGATAATTTTTAACAATGATAACCATTGGCCGAGTTTGTATTATAAGGAGGATACCATGCTGAGTTTTGAGTATTCAAGTAATATATAACCTCAAGTCTCTTATAAAGATCAAGTTGATGAGAAGATTTACATGTCTAGGAAATAATAAATACATCTAGTATACAGGACTCTTACAGGGTAATATAAGGAAATAAAGGTAAAGAGGTAGTTTTGGGCCACATTGTACAGAGTCCTGTTACACTAAGAGTTCTTAGACTTTATTCAATATATTAGCTAGTGGAAAGTTGTTAAGAAGGGATGAATATGAATGCCTAACTTTCATGCTTTAATACAAGGGTTCAAAGAATCAAGGGGTTGTGCCTCCCTTGCTTATTGCTGTCAGCCCAGAGCCCAACACAGTACTTAGCACACAGTATGTACTCAATATATGTTTGTTGGCTAACTGCCTATATTTAAAATGCTATCTTAGGAAGATGAGTCTGGCTGTTTTTGATAGCATATATTGAGTGACTAGAACCAGGAAAACCAGTTTGGCTGCTCTTGTGTAAAGTAATGAAGACCTGGACTTTAGTGGGATTATTGGAAATAGAATGAGGAAATGATTACAAGGAAGAAATGGATAGTATTTTATGGCTGGATAGGTTAATGGCCAAAGGAAATGGAGGAAACGGGGTAACAGCAAAGGTTTTTGAAAGGGTAACAGAAAAGCACTCTTGGAAACAATAGAGAGGAAGCTAATTTTGGAAGAAAAATTATGAGTATGGACTTTAAAATTGCAAAGACATAGTTTTGTACACTAGTCCAGAAGTTTTCAACTAACCTTCAATAAACTGGTCATGGAGATAATAGGTAACTTATTTTGTCTCTTCTCCTACCATAAAGTGGTTATGTCTATGCCATCAGTTATAAGAGTGGTCTTATGCCCAGGTCATAGCATTTTCCACACACATGGAAGTAAGCAGAAAGGCCACTTTGCCTTCCATGATTGAAAGTTTTAAAATATGCAGTAAACTAATATTAGATGACAGTGAAAGTGACTCCCACACCAATTTAATAATAATAATAATAATAATAATAAAATTACACAGGATATTGAAATACTATCTTTTGTAATTCAGTACTGCAATTTCTAAGTCCATTTCCATTAACTAGCATAATAAGAAAAAAAAATGCTATGTATGTCCTTACAGAGAACAAGCAGTTGAATAGTGTTTAAAAACGGATAATACAAAGACAATAACAATTTGCTAAGGCAATAAGTCACAACTTTGATTATGTAAAAAATCAAGTGGAGTGTAGTGAATTTGAGGTCAACTATTCAAACAAGTCATCAGGCGGAAAATAAGAAAAGTGACAAAGAGCTAAATATGCATGAAACTGCTATTGAAGTTTAATGAAAAAATGGGGCTCTTGACAGCTAGCTGAGTACTTAACAATGTTAACACCACTACAAACAAGTTGTAGTTTATTGCTTCAGTTTCCTGTGTACTGGCAAGAGAATTAACAAGACATGCATTAAAATCTTTGATTTCAATCAAATCAGGTGCCTAAGAGGGTGATGAAAAAATACTTGTTCTCTAAAGGAATACAAGGCTATCAGGCTCTTGTTACATTTTGCATTAGATCATTGGAAGAATTAATGATTTAACAGTTACACTGTAAGGTAACTCTTACTCCCTTTTGTACAAGAGCTGTTATGTAGTAGGTGATTTAAAGGAATAATATGCAGAGTTAGGAATCACAGGAAACTGAATATCTGTATATGAATTCAGAAAGAAGGGTTAAGTAACAGAGCCTTTGTGAATATCACTATTTAGAATGTAAAGTACTATCAAAGTAGACTTTAGGAAGGTGAACTTATGTAGTTTTTCAACAGATTTAATGGAAGATCTCCAAGCATGTAAATGACTAATTTGGAATCTCTTGGTCAAATGGAAACTTTCTTCTCCAAGAGCTTTCTCAGCACAGTATAGATGATAATTGTCACTGTTATGCTGAAGCATCTACCTTTTGTGGTTTGTAAACCAGGAAGAGAAAAAGGTTTGACTCATTACAAAATAGAGCACTCATATGGTCTCATCAGAAAAGAGTATATGAGATCCAAGATGGCTGCCGATGGGACTGCAGGCTGCTAGATAGTGTGAGAGTGAGAGAATGAAAGGAGAGTGTGTGGACGTGCAGGGAGTGTCAGTATTTGTGAGTGAGGGACACCTATACTCCAAAGGATTGTTGCGGAATGGGGAACTGGCCCCCTGTGACCGGGCAGCCTCTACTTCAGCTGAAATCTCTCCCAGAGTTCCTGGCTCTTCTGCAGAGGCTGCACCATCTTGAAGGGGAGATGGCTGTGATCTGAGACTGACTGTGATAATAATTCCAGCCTTACATTCAACCGGGGAGATCTCAGAAGCCTCCGGGGACCTTACAACCACAATGCCCAGGGACCAGTTACCTCAGCTGTGAATCCATGAGTGCTAGAACTCCAACCTCCCTGACCATGGGCACCTGGGAGGTCTGCTCAGGGGGAGACAAACACGCAAATTTGAGGACAGACCCTGCACCTTCTCACAGAGCAGCAGGAACAGCTGAATCAAAGAGCACCCACCCAACACTGGCGAATTAAGCACAGCTGGCATTACCTAAAGAAAGTCAACAGAGGTGAGAAAAAGCTACATAATCAGAAACCCTGAGAGGAGCGATCATGGGAAGACAAAGAAACAGCCCACATATGAAAGAAAAGGAGGAATCACCAGAAAAGAAAGTAAATGAAATGGAGGCAAGAAATATGACTGAGTAAGAATTCAGAGCAATGGTCATAAGGACGCTGAAAAGGATGGAAGACAAATTCAACAATATGTGTAAGAACCAAGAGGAAATGAATAAGAACCAAGAAAAAATGAAAAATGACATAGCTGCAATAAAGAACTCAATATAAAGCATCAACAGTAGACTAGAAGAAGCAGAGGACTGCATAAGTGAGCTAAAAGACAAGGTAGGAAAAAATCCCCAAGCAGAACAGCATCTAGAAAAAAAAAACTTAAAAAACAGGAGGAGAGCCTAAGGGAACTTTGGGACAACATTAAACAAAACAACATCGGCATAACAGGGGTGCCAGAAGGAGAAGAAACTGAGCAAGGAATAGAAAACCTGTTTGAAGAAATAATGACAGAAAACTTCCCTGATATCAGGAAGAAAAAAACTCATACAAGTCCAAGAATCTCACAGAGTCCCAAACAAGATGAACCCTAAAAGATCAACACCAAGACATATTATTATTAAATTGACAAATACCAATGACAAATAAGAATCTTAAAGGCTGCCAGAGAGAGACAGAAAGTTACCTACAGAGGATCCCCCATCAGACTATCAACTGATTTCTCAACAGAAACACATCAGGCCAGAAAGGAATGGAAAGAAATATACAAAGTCATGCAAAGCAAGGGTCTGAATCCAAGAATACTGAACCCAGAAAGGTTATCAATAAAAATTGAGGGTGAAATCAGGAGCTTCACAGACAAAAAAGGACTAAGGGAGTTTATTACCACCAAACCAGCAGTGCAAGAAATGGTAAAGGGTCTGCTATAAAAAGAAAAAAAACAATAGGAAGGGAAGAAGGAACACAAGCATAAAGAATAAAAATGGCAACAAACAAGTACCTGTAAATAATAACTCTAAATGTAAATGGATTAAATGCCCCAGTTCAAAAAAAAAACATAGGGTAGCGGAATGTATAACAAAACATGACCCATATATCTGCTGTTTACAGGAGACTCACCTTAGAACAAAGGACTCACACCAACTGATGATGAAGGGATGGAAAAAGGTTTTTCAGGCGAAAGGAAATAAAAAAAAGCTGGGGTAGCAATACTTATATCCAACAAATTAGACCTCAAAGTGAAGGCCATAACAAGAGATAAGGAAGGCCACTTCATAATACTAAAGGGAGCAATTCAACAAGAAGATATAA
>NW_005363283.1:1935875-1942704 GCF_000412655.1 Myotis brandtii
TTGGCTGCCTCTTGCACGTCTCCTACTAGGGATCAAGCCCACAACCCAGGCATGTGCCCTTGACCGGAATCAAACCTGAGATCCTTCAGTCCACAGGCTGATGCTCTATCCACTGAGACAAACCAGCTAGGGCTTATTTTTTCATATATTTATAAAAAATTTGACCAAAATTTGAGGTCAGAGGATGCTCCTTTAAGTACTGCATATCAAATGAACAGACACATGCTTTTGCTTAAAACTGAGATTAATGAAAGTTTTTAAATAAAAATATAGAAGTTAAAAAAAACAAACAAGAAAAAATGGTAATAAATTATCTAACCCTACAACTCAAAGAGTTAGAAAGAGAGCAACAAAAAAATCTCAGCGTAAGCAGAAGGAAGGAAATAATAAACATCAGAATGGAAATAAACAATATAGAGACCAAAATACAATACAAAAGATCAACAAAACCAAGAGCGGGTTCTTTGAAAGGATAAACAAGATTGATGAACCTCTAGCCAGGTTCACCAAGAAGCAAAGAGAGAGGACCCAAATAAGACAAATCAGAAATGAAAGTGGAAAAGTAACAACCGATCCCACAGAAATACAAACGATTATGAAAAAATAATATGTACAACTCTATTCCAACAAAATGGACAAACTAGATGAAATGGACATATTCTTAGAAAAATACAAGCTCTAAAAACTCAATCAAGAAGAATAAAAAAACCTGAATAGGCCAATAACTACTGAAGAAATTGAAGCAGACTTTAAAAAATCTTCAAGCAAACCAAAACCCTGGTCTGGATGGCTTTATAGGGGAGTTCTACCAAGCATTCAAAGAAGAATTAAAACCTATCATCTTCAGATTATTTCAAAAAATTCAAGAGGAAGGCACACTTCCAAGCTCTTTCTATGAAGCAAATGTGATACATCACATAAACAAACTGAGACAAAGACCACATAATCATATTAATCAATGCAGAAAAAGCATTTGAAAAAATCCAACACCCTTTCTGGATAAAAGCTCTCAACAAAGTGGGAATCGACTGATCATACCAAACATAATAAAAGCCTTATACAACAAACCTACAGCCAACATCATACTCAATGGGCAAAAGTTAAACTCATTTCCCCTAAGAATGGGAACAAGACAGGGAAGCCCACTTTCACCACTCCTGTTCGATATAGTACTGGAAGTGCTACCCATAGTGATCAGACATGAAGAAGAAATAAAAGGCATCCAAATTGGAAAAGAAGTAAAACTGTCATTATTCACAGGTCACGTGATGCTATACATAGAAAACCCCAAAGATTCCATCAAAAAACTAATAAGTGAATTTGGATAAGTAACAGGATACAAAATTAACACCAAGAAATCTATATCCTTTTTATACACTAACCATAGGCCCAATGCACAAAATTTATGCAAAGGTCTTGGCCCTCACAGCCCTGGCTTTATCCAGAAGGACTTCCAGAAGGTCGTTCAGCTGTCCGGTCTAATTAACATATTATGTTTTATTATTATAGATAATGAACTCACAGAAAGAGAATTGAAAAAAAAAACAATTCCATTTACCATTACACCAAAAAATTAAGATACCTAGGAATAAACTTAACTAAAGAGGTAAAAGACCTGTAGTCGGAAAACTATAGGACATTAAAAAAAGAGAGGAAGACATGAACAAATGGAAGAATATACCATGTTCATGAATTGGGAGAATCAACATCATTAAAATGTCCATACAACCCAAAGCAATCTATAAATTCAACACAAATACCCATTAAAATACCAAAGGCATTCTTCAAAGACCTAGAACAAACTCTCCAAAAATTCATCTGGGATAAAAAAAAAAAAAGACCCCGAATAGCTGCAGCAATCTTGAGAAAGAAGAACAATGTAGGAGCGATCACAATACCAGATATCAAGCTATACTACAAATCCACTCTTCTCAAAACTGCCTGGTACTGGCACCAGAACAGATATATAGACCAGTGGAACAGAACAGAGATGCCAGAGATTGACACAAGCCAGTATGCTCAATTAATATTTGACAAAGGAGGCAAGAGCATACAATGTAGAAAAGACAGTCTGTTCAATAAATGGTGTTGGGAAAACTGGACTGATACTTGCAAAAAAATGCAACTTACACCATACACAAAAATACTTGCAAATTACACCATACACAAAACTAAACTCAAAATGGATAAAGTACTTAAATGTAAGATGGGAATCCATAAAAATCTTAGAAGAATCAATAGGCAGCAAAATAGCAGACATTTGTTGTAGAAATATCTTTACCGATACAGCTCCTAGGGCAACCATAAAGAGATGGAAGAACATACCATGTTCTTGGATTGGTAGAATCAACATCATTAAAATGTCCATACTACCCAAAGCAATCTATAAATTCAACGCACTTCCCATTAAAATACCAATGGCCTACTTCAAAGATCTAGAACGAACTCTCCAAAAATTCATCTGGAATAAAAAAAGACCCCGAATAGCTGCAGCGATCCTGAGAAAGAACAAAGTAGGTGGGATCTCAATGCCAGATATCAAGCTGTATTACAAAGCCACTGTTCTCAAAACTGCCTGGTACTGGCACAAGAACAGATATATAGATCAGTGGAATAGAATAGAGAGTCCAGAAATTAGCCCGAACCAATATGCTCAATTAATATTTGACAAAGGAGGCAAGAACATACAATGGAGCCAAGATAGTCTCTTCAATAAATGGTGTTGGGAAAATTGGACAGATATATGCAAGAAAATGAAACTAGACCACCAACTTACACCATACACAAGAATAAACTCAAAATGGATAAAGGACTTAAATGTACGACAGGAAACCATAAAAATTCTAGAAGAATCCAAAGGCAACAAAATCTCAGACATATGCCAAAGCAATTTCTTCACTGATACAGCTCCTAGGGCAGTTGAAACTAAAGAGAAAATGAACAAATGGGACTACATCAAAATAAAAAGTTTCTGCACAGCAAAAGAAACCATCAACAAAACAACAAGAAAGCCCACTACATGGGAGAACATATTTGCCAACATTATATCTGATAAGGGCCTAATCTCCAAAATTTATAGGGAACTCATACAACTTAACAAAAGGAAGATAAACAATCCAATCAAAAAATGGGCAAAGGATCTAAATAGACACCTTTCAAAAGAGGACATTCAGAAAGCCAAGAGACATATGAAAACATGCTCAAAGTCACTAATCATCCAAGTTATGCAAATCAAAACAACAGTGAGATATCACCTCACACCTGTCAGAATGGCTATCATGAACAAATCAACAAATGGCAAGTGCTGGAGAGGATGCAGAGAAAAAGGAACCCTCTTGCACTGCTGGTGGGAATGCAGACTGGTGCATCCACTGTGGAAAACAGTATGGCGTTTCCTCAAAAAATTAAAAATGGAACTTCCATTTGACCTGGTAATCCCACTTCTAGGAATATATCCCAAGAAAACAGAAAGGATATATGCACCCCTATGTTCATAGCAGCACACTTTACAATAATCATAGCAGCACAATTCACCATAGCTAAGATCTGGAAACAGCCTAAGTGCCCATCAGCAGATGAGTGGATTAGAAAACTGTGGTACATCTACATGATGGAATACTATGCTGCTGTAAAAAAGAAGGAATTCTTACCATTTGCAACAGCATGGATGGAACTGGAGAGCATTATGCTAAGTGAAATAAGCCAGTCAATGAAAGAAAAATACCACATGATCTCACTCATTTATGGATAATAAAGAACATTATAAACTGATGAACAAAAATAGATAACAGTGGCAGAGCAGTATTGAACAGACTGTCAAACTACAGCGGGAAGGCTGGGGAAGGTTGGCTGGGGGCGGTGGGGATAAAAGATCAACTGAAGGACTTGTATGCATGCATATAAGCATAACCAATGGACGCGTGATACTGGGGATAGGGGAGACTGGGGGAAGGTCAATGGGGAGAAAAGGTACTTATATACTTCTCTTTGTAATACTTTAAGCAATAAAATAAAATTTAAAAAAAGAAAAAAAAGAGGTATATGATCAAGAGTTGAGAATAATAAACTGATTGATGAGGGATGAAATTGTTGCTGAGCAAGTATAGCTTCAGCATCTTCAGTGAAAATATTCTTATTGTGCTCTCAAATCAACTGAATATCACCTAACCATAGTATATGTAGAAAAAAACAACAACCCACCAGATTATGTTTGTCCAAATAATTTTCCCTTATAGAATATGGGAGGCCTCTCTTAATTTGCAAATTTATATTTTCTCCAAAAGGTTTATGTGGTTTGATTCTTCTATAGGACTCAAAGTTACAGATTCATTGAATCATGAATTGTTAAACCTTAAAGGCTAGTGGTTTAAAATGTTTAGCAGAAGAATTCTTTGTAAAACAGAATCATATGTGAAAGCCCATTATATATATGGATTAAAGCAGAGTTGCCTTAGGAAAAATGGGGAAGGAAACTGGACCCATTAGCTGTTCCTCCAATTGTTCAACAACCACCCCCAAGGCATTTTAGTGGAGCCCTAATATAGCAGGTGTGATTAGAAAATACATCAGTTTCATAGCTGATATGACTAAGGCTCAGACAAGTGAAAAGACTTAGCCAATGTCATACAGCCAACGACTCTGAGGTAGCATTTGGCACCAGGCCTCTTAGGTTGGGCTGGAATTAAGATATTAACAGCCCACCTGCTGGGTGGTGAAAAAGTGGATTATTACTTCAGGCCTCTCAAGCTATCACTTTGTGGTAACTTTCAGAAATAATTAACACAAAGAGGAACATTGCATTAATTTCTGTCCATTAAACAGATGCTTTAGGAGTAAAAGGCAAACAGCTTTTGTCTAGTGCTTTGTTGCTCTAAATTCTGTGGAGGAAAGAAAGGAAAAGGTTAGTTACAGTCATTAGGAAGGCTTCCTACAAAAGCTGAAGTTGCTTGGGAAATTACAGAACCATTGAGTAGACTACATCAAGTATAAAAGGGAGATATAATAATAGAAAAGTAGTTATGCACCTAAGTCCTGAAATGTAGTATTATATCCATCATGAGAGGTAATCACTCTTGTCATTACTAAACTCTGCAATCACTCAGTCTAGCGTGATAGATGGCTTCAAGCTCAATCCCTACACAGGCGGGTCTTATTTCAGAACCCCAGGCTCTTATGGCTCAGCTGGGGTCCAGGCAGAGGAGAGAAATAGCCACTCTGGCATTTTTTCACTGACCTTTCTGTATTGGTTATAGCCCTACTTAATTGAAATAAATGATTTTTTCATTAGTGCTTTATGGAGCCATTCAAAATTATCATCTTTCCTGTGTGAGAATTAGTTTAATATGATCCACTATTATTACCTCTAATTGGATTTAATTTAGATTGAAATGTTTGAGATCCTGTAATGGATAGGGCTCCATTGCAGTGTGTGTGTGTGTGTGTGTGTGTGTGTGTGTGTGTGTGTGTGTGTGCGTGTGTGTGTGTGTGTGTGTGTTTTCAAATTTCAGGAGATTGAGTTTTCTTGCTATTGATTGGTGTGATTGTATGTTACTAAACACTGGGCTGGCAAAACACCCTGAATTTTATTTTACTCCAAAGATAGTTTGTCCACTTTGAAAGTTGTAGTTAGAGAACATACAGTGTACTAAAATTTTATCTTGGGAAGGAACAAAACAGAGCTATGTGCTTTTCTTCTATCCCTTCTCCCACTTTAACCCCTGGAGGTCCATTGCAACTTTCACAGGAAAAGGCATTTTTGTATCTACACATCTCTCTAAAGCTCTTGAGGTTTGGTTGGCCATCTCTTGGGTGGTTACTGAAAAACCCACTTTACCAGGTGAACTGGTAAATTGCATAAAAATTTAATTGGGGGAATAGACTTGGGAAAAATAGTCTGGGGCTATAAACAATGGATGATATGCTCTTCATTGTGAAATGGGTGGCATTGCGTGACTGCCCACTGCTGGCACCTAACAGCAGTGTTTGCTTGCTGCTTGCTTCTATGTTATGAATGGATTTTTGCTTTTGTCTTGCTGCTTCCTTCCTCTATTAGGGCTATAAAATGACTTAATTTTTCCCATTATCAGGTGACTAAAACATTTTGGTGGTTTTCCAAATACATGTTTTTAAAACCATTTTTACAGAGACACCGTGTCTTCAAAACTCAGTATCTCACCAGGGGCCTGGCACTCCCAGCTCGCTATTGGACTGGACTGGCCCCCTTTCTAAGAGGAGGCACTGGTTAAAAGCCTGTTCCCACCTCCATCACATTGGGTCCAAAAGATGACTGGCTCAGAGGAGCCTTATTTTAGTGATTAGGACTTCAGATGGATTACCCCCAACTTGAGTGTCATAGATGGATTTGGTTATCACAATGTGCAGTTTTCAAAGCCTGCTATTGAAAACGACAGAAATGAGTATCAGAATTGCTCCCTGTAAAACTGAAAGCATCATGTACTAACCAAACATGCACATGAAGTCAAGAAAGGGCAAGAAGAGCAAATCTGGTTTCAAACCAAACCAGTATAATGCCCCCTTCCTTTGGTTTCTAGCCAGTCTATCCCAGCATTCTGGGAGCTAGAATTAACTTCCTTTGGAATCTATTAAAATGGGTTTCAGAATATTGTAGGATTGAAAAAATCAGACGTTAGGGGGACATCATTGGGACAGCAGATAAGATGCCAATATTATAACTGAGAATTTGGTCTTAAAATGCTAGAGGGTGGGAGTAAGGTGGAGAGATCAACCAAAGGACTTGTATGCATGCATATAAGCCTAACCAATGGATACAAACACCAGTGGTGTGAGGGCAAGAGTGGGGGGTTGGGGG
>NW_005363283.1:1942772-1948869 GCF_000412655.1 Myotis brandtii
TATATACGGAAAAAAATGCCAGAAGGGAGAGTTTGAAATTGGTGATTCCTCTTTTATTCTTCAGGGCTAATTCCTCTTAGAAAGAGTTACCCTCAGGGGGAGATGTTGACTGCAACCACACTCTCTACTTTACTATGGGATTTTTATCTCTTCATTTAAGGATAGACAGGAAACATCAAGGGAGATAACTTTGTTGTCAGGAGGGGTGGGTGATTCTCATTCTGTATCTAAAGAAAAAGGAAGCCCAATTTTCATTTTCTATTGGGAAATGGAATTCATAAAAATCTGAACATCTCTCAGAGTCTATAAATGCCTCTATTTAGTCTATATCCAAGGGTAAGGTTCAATGTGATGGGTATATTTGGGAACTTACTAGAATCCTAATATATAAAAAGCCAGGGGCAGGTCACAACTGAAACTGGATGGACAACCAAACAGCAGGCTGCGTGGGGTGACCAGGCCAGCAGGGGGGTTAGTGAGGAACGACCGAATGACTGAACAGCAGGCTGTGTGGTGCGACCAGGCCAGCAGGGTGGCAGTGAGGGGCAACCAGGCCAGTGGGGGGGGGCAGTTGTGGGCGACCAGGCCAACAGAGGGGGGCAAACCAGGCCGGCAGGGGGGGCAGTGAGGGGTGACCAGGCCGTTGTGGGGCACAGTTTGGGGCAACCAGGCCAGCAGAAGGGAGCAGTTGGGGGCGACCAGGCTGGCATGGGGAGGGGCAGTTGGGAGCGATCAGGTCAGTAGGCAGAGGCGGTTAGGGGTGATCAGACTGGCAGAGGGGGCAGTTAGGAGAATCAGGCAGGCAGGCAGGTGAGCAGTTAGGAGCCAGCAGTCCCAGATTATGAAAGGGATGTCTGACTGCTGGTTTAGGCCTGATCCCCGGGACATCCCCTGAGGGGTCCCGAATTGGAGAGGGTGCAGGCTGGGCTGAGGGGACCCTCCCCCATGCACGAATTTTGTGCACCAGGCCTCTGGTATAATTTAATAATAGCTCCTGAATGAAATCAATGAAGGAAATCCACTGAGCATCTTAATAGTAGAGAGGAATTGGTAGCACAAATAAGCAGCTTCCTGGATGATCAGGACACTTATTCATATAAATCCAATCCAGGATGTGAACTGAGGATTCCCAACTCTTCTATAGTTGAGGTGCCATATTCTTTTTTTCAATACCATTCCCTACTAGTCCCATTCCTCTGCATAAAAGTAGCAAATGCCATATAATTATTATATTTCAGATTAAAGTAAACAAATTATTTTTAGGGTAGGAGAATAGAATTTCACAATGTTCCTTAAGATAATTGGAGGCACTCTGAGGTTTCACAAAACCAATATTGGGAAACTGAAAACTCTTCCGTTAAATTTGGTTTAAAGGGTTGGTAACTTTCAAATTCGTAATAAGTATATTTAGAAATCATAAGGACAAACTTCCTTTTGGTTTTTATGAATTTCACCTTTTACCATAGCTCTTCCAACACTGTGGACATCTTTTTTGAGGTGGGGGCTGGTAAGTCCCACAGGGAACTTCAGATTCTTATCTATCCTTTTTGGTATAGGAGATATCTTAGCCTTGGAGGGATTTCATAGTCCAGATCTTTAAATAATAGCACACATATTAGAAATCACATTTGGTGATTATGTGCACCTGAATGGACAAAATAAGGAACTATGTGGTATTGTTTGGTTGTTAGTACAGGAGACCAAAGAGAGCATAGCCAATAACCCACCATTTGATTTTGAAAAGGGTTACAGGAAAGTGAAAATAACCAGTGGAAGTTGTTATTTTATCATCATCATTATTGCAAAATAATGTACATAGGAAAATTCTAATCAATGGAGTGAAATAAAATGTTAACAGTCTCACTCACCTTTGTCCCTCTCCAGTTCCATTTCAAAGAGAAGCCACTTTTAACTACTTTAAATATTCTGGAAGATATCACCACCATGCTAAATAATATAGCACTCCTTATTGATTCATCAATTTTAGGTAGTACATATTGACTGTATTTTCTGTTGCTATGACAGATGAAGGAATTTAGCAAACTACACTGATTTCCTCATCTCTTCTTCAACTTCTTGATTTTGTTAATTGTATTATTTAAAAAATTATCTAGTTATTTCATTTTAAAACTTTGAACAATCCATATCCAGTTCTATTTCTTATTTCATCAAATGCTGACACTATTTATTTGTTCTCTTCCTGTAAATAAATGAAGCTAGCACATACATACACACCCCCACTTCTCCTCCCCTTCTGCCTCCTGACTGCTATCTGCTATGTCATTACTTGTATGTTGTCAAGGCTTATAACTTTTATAATTTCTGTAACTACTGAGTTGAACCATATGAAATTATTTTTTCATGTAAAATAACCAAATATAAGCAATTTCCTATGGTTCAGTCTAATACATTGTTTGCTATGCTTGTCTCTAGCTTGATTCTAAAAATTGAAAACCAATAAACATTCATATATTAAATATATGTATGCTTTTAATGACAGAGCAAGATAGTGTCATTGGATTCATGAATTTTTAAAAATAGCATTAATGACTCCCAACTATAAATCCTCAGTCCTAACCTCTCCCCTGAAGTTCAGACTCAGATATGACTGCCTACTTGATACTCATTCTCTATATATACTATGTTTCTTCCTATACATACATACATACATACATACATACATACATTTTCACTTAAAGGAATCACTTTATGGCTTCTCTTTGACATACTCAAATTACCAACACTACTACTCTTGTGCTTTGGGGCCATTATTAAATAAAATAAATTATTAAAAAACACCTTAACCTATCAAAAACAACTCTTAATTTCCAGCATGAAAAACCATCTCTCCATCTCTTCCCAGTACATGGCACCACTATCCATAATTTGCTCAAATCCAAAACTTAGGAGTCATCTCAGGTTTCTACATGCTTGCACCCCATATTCCACTTTTATATAACATCTCCTATTTCCTCCTCTTCCAAAATATACCCAGAATTGATTGATCAATTCTCAATCCTTATAATAGTTCCACCCTCATTCAAACCTCATCAGATCTCATATCACACTTTAATAACAATCTCCTAACTGGGAGCAGTCTCATATATCTCCCATTTACCACATATCTTGATTGCATCATTTTTGCATGGGCTTGATTTACTCTCATGTTATTTTGTATTGTAACATGCTGTGTAGGCTAATACCCTAAAAGCAATTGGTTATAACATATGGTCTAGGTGTATAGTAGGCTATACTATCTAGGTTTGTGTAAATGTACTCTATGATGTTCATACAATAAAGAAATTGCCTAATTCCATATTTCTCAGACCATATTCCCATTGTTTAAGTGACACATGACTGAACATGGATGAGGGTGAGAGGACAGCTGGCTATGTTATTCACCTACAGTCCTCTAATATGACCATCCTGATTATTGTCCCACAGCCCATTATTTCTCTTAGTACCTGCTGATCTTGGAGTCTCTCAAGGGTTATGCCAAAGAAAGTATCTCCCACCTCCCTGAGCCTTCTTCCATATATATTGGATGTCATCAGGGACTTTGGTCTTAAGTAATACATTATGCTGCTTCCCAATATATCTTTACTGTGATTTGATTGGATCCTTGCCAGACAGAGGCGTAAACATGCATGCTCAGGTAGTCATCTGAAACCAGAAGGCTTGAGACTATTTTCCAACTTCAACTACTACAGTTCTTTTCTGACTTCACACTTTATTTAATAAAATGTTTACTGTATCAAACAGCTATACATGATATACTCTTTTTAACATATTGTCCTTAAATTCCAGATACAGATCTTACCACATGCTTACCTTTGCTTCTTTTAGCTGGTAGATGGGAATGGAGGTTAAGGAGTGGGAGAAGACTAGTATTTGTGCCCTATATAGGGTATATCATTTAATATCTTTAGCAGCCTTATGAGATGGATAATATCCCTATTTTATAGATGATGAAGCACAGGCTTGGAGAATGTAGGAACTAGCTCAATGCCATATGCATTGTCAGTGGCAGACCTGGAACTTGGATCAAAATCTGTTTTACTTCAATTCTGTGTACTTTCTATTACATTAAGCTCCATCCCCACCTCTTTGACAGTGTCCTCTCAGATAGAAAAGAGTTTTGATCAGTTTAACTGTAATATTTCTATGCATTCAAAAAAATTAGAATTTCAACATGGTATACATTAGAAGCATTGCAGGTATAGGTTTTAAGTGATTATCTAGATTTCTTAGTATTTTATAATATTTTCTCTGTCTATAAAGTGCATTACTTTTCAAATGTTATATAATTTTTCTCAGTGGGGAGGCTGATGCTGTGTGCCTCTGATTTCTACCATAAGCTTAATTAATAACCAGTAAATTTCTGCTGAAGAAAGTGGTTGCATTACTATTTTTGATTGTATATAGTCTGAGTTTGCATTTTTGGCAGTTCCTAATTTTTTTCCAATCAGACAGCATAGAAGAGTGGCTATCCTAAAAGAGCTTGGATGTTCCTGTCCAGCTATAACAGCTAAATCCTACAGGTATAGTAATTCCCCCTCATCCACAGAGTATACATTCCAAGACACCCCACCTTCAGTGAATGCCTGAACCAGCAGATAGTACCAAATTATCTATATACTAGAGGTCCAGTGCACAAAATTCATACATGGGTAGGGTCCCTAGTGGCTGCGGGCTGCCGGCCGGAGCCTCCCTTCCCTAGCTGCGGCTGCTGGCTGGGGCCTTCCTTCATTCTGTGATACCCCTTGGTGGTCAGCACATGTCATAGCAAGTGATCAAACTCTTGGTCTCCTGGTTGAACTCCTGAGGGGACATTTTTCATATTAGGCTTTTATATATAAAGTACTAGGTTTTTTCCTATACATATATACATACATACATTTTCACTTAAAGGAAGCACTTTATGGTTTCTCTTTGACATACTCAAATTTGCCAACATCACTACTTTTGTGCTTTGGGGCCATTATTAAATAAAATAAGGTTGTCGTTTTTTTTTTAACACAAGCACCATGATTGCATGACAGTCGATCTGATAACTGAGATAGCTAAGTAACTAATGGATGGATAAAGTTTACAGAGTGAATACATTGTACGAAAGGATGATTTATGTCTCAGACACAACTGAGTGGGGCAGTGTAAGATTTAATCACACTATCCAGAACAGCATACAACTTAAAACTTAGAAATTGTTTATTTCTGGAATTTTCCATTTAATATTTTTGGACTGAGGTTGACCACAGGAAACTGAAACTGCAGAAATTAAAACCACAACATAGGGAGGGAACTATTGTACTTGCTCAGTTGTGGAGCTGTGGCTTCACCAAATAAGCAAATATCTGAACAGATCAAGATAAGTGTGTTGAAGGACCTCAAGGAAGCAGACTAACTGTAGAAGGGTAGATCCCAAAACCATTGCCACAGGGGGAAGATGGTCACTCTTTCTCTTCATTTTGTAGCCTCTTCTCCATTGACTGCTACCAAACAACCCTAGTTCTACATGTAAGGATACACAAAACACAGAATGCATGTTACTATTATAAAAGAATTCACTCCTAGCTACTGAAACATGTGTATTTGTGTCCTGGTGATGGTGCTTCTGGACCTCTGTGATTTTCTTTCCCACCCAAGCATTTCTCTCCTTCAATAAATTTGCCCATGTTATTGTATTATTTTTTTTGCCTATGTGCTGCATCAACTTATAAATGTTTATTCAGTTCAGCCTACTTGCCAAACACTACTCATAGAGTCAAGGCTAAGGCTAGGGTGAGGTGGGTAAGGCACTCACTCTAGGCACAAAATTGAGAAGTTGCAAAAAATAAAAATCCAAACAAACCATCCATAATTAAAATTATTACCATCTAAATCCAGTAATTGAAAAAGTAAAAATGAATACAAAAAAATCCACATTGAACAAAATAATAAAATCTACATATATAAAAGGCCAGCAACCTGAATACCAGAACGACCTGAACAACCAGTCACTATGACACCCACTGTGGCCAGCGAACCACCTAATTGGGGGGTGGGACCACCCAGCTAACCTCCCATAGCCCTTCCCCACAGCCGGCCCCACCCCCGA
>NW_005363283.1:1950546-1961897 GCF_000412655.1 Myotis brandtii
TTGGGGTGGGCTGGCCATCCAACCTCCCGCCATCTCCTCCTCCCAACAGGCCCGGCCCGATCTGCCCCGATTGGGGCCAGGCTGGCCGGGCCCCACCTGTGCATGAATTCTTGCAGTGGGCCTCTAGTGTTAAATAAAGACAGAATCCCAACAGGGCTGGGTTTGGGGGAGGTGAGAGACATAAGTCATACAAGTGCAGAATCAGATCCTGTCAAAATGTTTTTTTGTAATTTGAAACAAGGGAAAGAAATATCCTCAGAATCATTGTTTTGCTTTTAATAACTTTAAACAAGAAATAAGTATAAAAGTCTTTTCAAAAGATCATAAGTGTGATATAAATATAAAATATGACAATATAACTATTGTCATTTCTTCCCAATAATGACTGCCTAGTTGGATTGACATTTTAAACAAATCTGTTCAATTCTTTGAATTACTAAAAATTTATACTAATTTGATTCTTTTCTCTCTAATTCATATAGATAACAACGAGGTGGCATACATATGCCATAATTGTCACTCTAAGAAGAAAATAATGTGATTTGCTATTAGGGAGAATTTGATTCAACTTTCCATCCCTTCTTTCTTTTCTTAATTACCATTTACTTAAATCACAAAACAGAAGGGACCACACTGTGCAGTTCCTAGTCACAGTTAGGGAGATGCTTTTGCAGTCCCATATTGAGAAAGGATAACATGGCAATTGCTTTTTATAAGTAATTAGAGGAAATTCTAGATTTTCACACACTCTGTGACTTGGCATCTTGGTAGACCTAAAAGATTTTAATGCTAGTGCTGAAGGATGGTAAAAATCATGTCTTATGATGTAGAAAATGAAAGTTCCTTCCAAAGCTGCATTAATGAGCCTATTTCCTGAAACTTCATTAAGCCAACCATAGATACTGTTCAATTCCAGCCTGTCTTGCAGTTATTAGAAAGTGGTGTCAAAGCAGCAAAGATTTAGAATTTAAAGTTAAGACCCAGGGTTCAATTCTGGCTTTTGAACTACCCTGAAGTTATCATCTACTTTAGTTAAAGGTATGTGTAGATTTTAACAAACTACCTATCTCCTGTCTTAGAATGCATAACAAGTAGTCTAGTACGAGAAAATAGATGTGACGGAATTATGATGATATAAATATAGTGTAGTATACAGGTGTTACTGACTCCTAGAGACATTGAATTCCTGTGAATGAGCATCTCATAGCAGGACTTTTAGACAAGTCTAGCAAATTACAGATTAGAAAATGACAATATAAAAAAGGAACCAAAGCACATGTAAGAAAATTGAAATCAATATTAGATGGGGAAATGTGTTCAATGGAGTGTGTGTTAATATCCAAAAAATATAAAGAACTCATACAACTCAACATCAAATAAACCCAAACAACCAACTGAAAAATGGACAGAGGACCTGAGTAGACACTTCTAAAAATAAGACATAGATATGGCCAATAGACATATGAAAAGATGTTCAATGTCACTAATCATCAGAAAAATGAAAATTAAAGCCACAATGAGATATTACCTCACACCTATCAAAATGGCTATCATCAACAAATCAACAAATGACAAGTTCTGGTGAGAATGTGGAGAAAAGGGAACCCTAGTATACTGCTGATGGGAATGCAGACTGGTGCAACCTCTGTGGAAAACAGTATGGAGTTTCCTCAAAAAATTAAAAATGGAACTGCCTTATGACCCATCTATTCCACTTCTGGGTATAGATATGAAGAAATCCAAAACATTAATTTAAAAGAATATATATGTGTCCTTATATTCATTGCAACATTATTTGCAATAGCGATGATATGGAAGCAAATCAAGTGTCCAATAGACAAGTAGATAAAAAAGTGTGGTACATATGTACAATAGAATATTAGTCAGCCTTAAAAAAGAATGTAATCTTACCATTTGTGACCACATGGATGGATCTAGAGAGTATTATGCTAAGTGAAATAAATCAAAGAAAAACAAATACTATATGATTTCACTTACATGTAGAATTTATTGAACACAATAAAGAAACAAACAACATTGAAACAGACTTATAGATACAGAGAACAGTCTGATGGTTGCCAGAGGGAAGAATGTTAAGGTGCTTGATAAAAAACATGAAAGGAGCCAAACCGGTTTGGCTCAGTGGATAGAGCGTCGGCCTGCGGACTCAAGGGTCCCAGGTTCGATTCCGGTCAAGGGCATGTACCTTGGTTGTGGGCACATCCCCAGTGGGAGATGTGCAGGAGGCGGCTGATCGATGTTTCTCCCTCATCGATGTTTCTAACTCTCTATCTCTCTTCCTTCCTCTCTGTAAAAAATCAATAAAATATATTAAAAACAAAAAAACAAAAAAACAAAAAAAAAAAACATGAAAGGATTAAGAAGTGCAAATTGGGCCCTGACCGGTTTGGCTCAGTGGATAGAGTGTCAGCCTGTGGACTGAAAAGTCCCAGGTTCGATTCCAGTCAAGGGCATGTACCTTGGTTGTGGACATATCCCTAGTAGGAGGTGTGCAGGAGGCAGCTGATCAATGTTTCTCTCTCATTGATGTTTCTACCTCTCTATCCCTCTCCCTTCCTCTCTGTAAAAAATCAATAAAAATAGATTTAAAAAAAAAGAAGTGCAAATTGGTAGTTACAAAATAGTCCTGTGGAGGTAAAGTATATCATAGGGAATATAGTCAATAATATTGTAGTGACTTTGTACGATGCCAGATGGGTACTTGAAATATTGGGGGGAGGCACTGTATGAACTATGTGATTGTCTAGCCACTATCTTGTACACTTGAAACTAATATAAATTGAATATAAACTGTAATTGAAAAATATGTCTTAAAGTATCCTCTTTTGGCCATGTAAAGGTAACATACTTATAGGTTACAGGAATTAGATCATAGATATCTTGGGAAAGGAGGAATTAATCTATCTACCACAGGTACTTACATGAGTTGGTTACTTTGTGGAACAGTGCCTGTGAAAGTGTGAGGTGGGGGAGGGTGGTAAAAGTGAGGCTACTAACACAACTTAGTGGCAGTGCTTGTCCTCTTATTGAGTCTTATAGGTGTTTGGGGTGTTGGCAATGGCTTACCTTTGGGTGAAGATTTGTAAGATCTTTTGTCTTTCCAAAATAGACAAGGCTCTGATCAAATTTGGTAGTCATTGCCCTGGAATATTAAAACCAGAACTTGCTTAGAAATGTTCCATCTCAACAGGATGCTAACCAAATGCATCAATACAGCATCTGGATAGATTACTAGTGATGTGTACTCAGGGGAACATTTTTTTGGATTTGTCAAGGCAGGAACCACTGTGGTATCTGGTGGAAGGGCAAGATTGACATTTGTGAGTAGATCAGGGCTGTTGACTTTAAGATGACATCCTTGGGACTTGGTGTTTCATCAAGTTACTGAGGGCCACAATGGACAAGGGGTTTAGTGTCATGCAAATATTAGAAGCAGCACTTAATAGGCAGGAGCTCAAATTGAACTCTCTAAGCTTATCTTGCTTCCATTAAAGAGAATTTGTCCTAGGCTGCTTCAATTTCAAGATAAGAGCCACAGCAGTGTGACTCTTGATCAAGTTAGAGCAGAAAAAGAAATAGAAGGCTTTAGAGTTTGCAGAAGGGCCAGGGTTTCCTACCCCACATTACACCTCTCCTCTCTTGCCTCCGCACTACATCAGCATAGTAGCCATCTGTTGGAGAAGCCTCCCAAAAGATACAAGGTTCATTTACCAAATAGAAGCTATTTTCAGACCCTTAGTCATAATAAATTTCTATTTCCAAGTAAGGGCCACATTAAAATCAGCTAAGAAATCTCTTATTTTTAAACGCAATTTTCCATTATAAAAGAAATATCCAGCCCTAACCGGTTTGGTTCAGTGGATAGAGTGTCGGCCTGTGGACTGAAGGGTCCCAGGTTCAATTCCAGTCAAGGGCATGTACCTTGGTTGCAGGCACATCCCCGGTAGGGGGTGTGCAGGATGCAGCTGATCGATGTTTCTCTCTCATCGATGTTTCTAACTCTCTATCCCTCTCCCTTCCTCTCTGTTGGTTAGACTTGGGAGAAGGTGGTAGGAGTTCTCATTGCCCCAGAGCAACACAAAAAAGTCTATCTTGGATTCTGCCCAGACCTCAGAGGGTGGGCTAGAGCAGGGGTCCTCAAACTACGGCCTGCGGGCCACATGCAAGTACAAATATTGTATTTGTTCCCATTTTGTTTTTTTACTTCAAAATAAGATATGTGCAGTGTGCATAGGAATTTGTTCATAGTTTTTTTAAAAAAACTATAGTCTGGCCCTCCAACGGTCTGGGGGACAGTGAACTGGCCCCCTGTTTAAAAAGTTTGAGGACCCTTGGGCTAGAGGATGCCTTCTGAGGGGGAGGCACCTGCCAGGTTCATGAGAAAGCGAGAAAGATAGCTCCATACCACTCAGTAACTGACATCTGCTGAGTCTGCCCAGATCTCTAAATCCTGACCCAGGAAGCCAACTCCTCAACAGTGTGTGAGCTCTGCATTGTGGGGCAACAGAGAGTCCAAAGGGTGGGACTACTGTATTCCCCCAGCTGATGCCTTAAGGAAGGGGGTGTTCCACCCAAGAAATATGGCATCTGTGGTGCAAGAGAGGGACTCAGAACAGGGATTCTGGCCACTGTTCCCTCAGCTCACTTCCCAGAGCCACAAACCCAGGACTCCAGTCTGCTCTGCTCTTCCTCCACTAGAGCCTAGGACAGTGATGGCGAACCTATGACATGCATGTCAGAGGTGACATGCGAACTCATTTTTTTGGTTTATTTTTCTTTGTTAAATGGCATTTAAATATATAAAATAAATATCAAAAATACAAGTCTTTGTTTTACTATGGTTGCAAATATCAAAAAATTTCTATATGTGACACGGCACCAGAGTTAAGTTAGGGTTTTTCAAAATGCTGACACGCCGAGCTCAAAAGGTTCACCATCACTGGCCTAGGATGAGTGGCTGTGAGTGAGATTTTGTGTGTTGGCCCTTTAGGAGGGAGCCTACGTTTCTAGGAGACTCCCATCTCTTTCTGGCAGACAGAATCCTCACTGATTTTCACAGCCAAATGTGAAACAAATGTTATGTGGGTGTATCTTCGGGGCTATTGTGCTACGGGCTGGGGAACCTGGTGTGGGGGTAGAAACCCAATGCTTCTCAATGGGAGCATTGTAGCTATGACATCCCTCTAGGATCTCAGCCACTGCCCATGGGAGCGGGGCCAGCCCTTTTTCCATCTCTGCCCTTCCTACTTGTCTTAAAGTGGCTTCTTCTATAAATCCTTCATTATAAGACTTCTCTTCAATTAGTCTTCAGTTGGTTATTCAGGTTGATTGTTCTATATTTTAGTTGTAATTCCAGTATGATTCTGGGAGTAGGTGAGTACAACCTTGACCTAGTTTGCTTCCATCTTGGATACCTTCAGGTTCATTTCTGAGATATCACTTCCACATTGTTAAAAATTACAGTTGTACTTTTCTGAAAGGTAAGGTAAATAATTTCTTTGGTTATTTTCCTAACTATTTATCCAACAAATGTATATTTTAGCCCTACTATGGGCCAGGCTCTGTTCTAGGCACTCAGCATAGAACAATAAAGACAGAAGTGCCTATCCTCAAGGTGTTTATACACTGTTGGTGGGGGAAGGCAAGAAACAAATAAGCAACAAGACTGGATAGAGTGTCAGAAGATAAGTTACAATGGTGATAAGTAAATCCAAGGAGGAGGATAGAGAAGTCTGGGGTGGAAGATGCTATTTTCCTAGACGATTAAGGAAGGCTTGACAGATAAAATAGTGTTTAAGCAGAGCGCTCAGGGAAACAAGAATGCACACTTACCTAGTGGCTATTTGGGGAAAGATGATTCCGGGAAGAGGAAATGAGAAGTACAAAAGCCTTGGTGCAGGTATATGCCTAGCCTATTTGGAGAACAGCCAGGAGGAGATGAGTGCAAACTTGTGAGATGAGTGAGATAGAGAGAGGAGAGTATCAGGAGGTGAGGTTGCAGAAGTCATGGGGCGTCAGTTTGGAGAGGACCTTAGAGAGCCTTGTAAGGACTTGTGGTTTTACTTTCATCATATGGGAACTTTGGCAGGATTTTGGGCAGAAAAGTTTTACAAGATCACTCTAGCCTCTGTACTAAGAATAATAGGAGGGGAGGATACAGGGCCAGGTAGAAATGGAACAGAGATACCTGTTGGAAACAGTCAGCTTGGAAATTTTTAGTTTATAATATTATTTGATCCTAGAGGCCCAGTGCATGAATTTGTGCACAGATGGGGTCCCTTGGGGTGGCCTGCGGGGATTGGGCTGAAACCGCAGTCCAACGCTGCCTGCAGCTCCTAGCTGCCACTCCCACTCATCCTGGCCCCACTGCACCTGCCACGGACTCCTGCCCAATCAGTCCCATTTGGGAAAGGCTCATGCTGCTGCAGCAGCACTCGCCAGTCGTGAGCCTGAGCCCTGTGTCTGTCACCCTCCCGAGGGCAGTGGCCTTCAAGATGGGGCCGGAACTGGCTCTCAGACATCCCCTGAGGGGTCCCGGATTGCGAGAGGGCACAGGCCAGGCCCAGGGACCCCACCAGTGCACAACCGGGCCGTGGAGGGACTGCAGGAGGGCTCCAGGGCATGTACGCCCCTTCTCACTCAGTCTCGTTGGCCGGATCCCAGCAGCAAGCTAACCTAATGGTCAGAGTGTCTGCCCCCTGGTGGTCAGTACACATCATAGTGACTGGTCGACTGGTCGACTGTCTTCCCCTTGGTGGTCAGTGCACATCATAGTTAGTGGTTGAGCAGCCTTAGCATATCATTAGCATATTACACTTTGATTGGTTGAACAGTTGATCGGTCATCGGACGACCAGACACTTAACATATTAGGCTTTTACTATATAGGATAATTAAGCATTTAAGAACTGACAGGGTTTGGGGTTGAATTCTCTCCAAAGAATTGTCAATAAGAATGTTAATAACAGCTACCACTAACTGAAGACCTACTCTGTTTCAGGCAGTTGGATAATGACTTCACATGGTGTGATCCTTACCACTACTTTAGCAAGTAGACCATTGCCATTTTCAGAGAAGGAAACTGAAGTTCAGATTGGTCAAGCTACTTGCTCAAGCTCACACAACAAATAAAAGGCAGAATCAGGGATCAAGCATAGGTCCCTAATTCCACAGTACTATCCTACCTCCCATAATCACAAGGATTACAATTAAAGAAAGATTAAAACCAATTTCAACTCTGTGATTTATCTTTATTATCTATCTTTGTTAATACTTTTTTAAAAATGTGTACTATTCCAGGAACTTATGGCCAGATTTAAAGTTAGAGTGCTAAAAAATAAAATTGTTAGTACAGATCCTGGGTTGGGAAATTGGGAAATTATCACATGCCTCCCCTGGCAAAAAAGAAAATGATTCTGTTCTTAGTTGACTGGTCAATTTTTCTAGGCTTTTCAAGACAAAATCATTTGTATATTTCCTTTCCTCTAATATAAGTAATTCCATCAGCTACTTATATGAAAAGTAACAGGCCAATCCCCCCTATAGACATTGCTGATTAATTTATGCTGGAGGCCATCTCACACGCTTGACTGTGTAAGGTGTCTCACCTCTCTAAAATGACATTAAAGAAAAAAAAGCAAAGCAAGGTTTATATTGCTTTTTCAAACCTGCTTTTAGAATAGATCCACATTGGATTCTATGCTTATGGAATTTGCTGCAACTTTTTTAAGGATTCTACAGTGTACCTACTATATCTTGGAAATTAAACTTAATAGAAGAAAAAGTTGCTTTTGTTGCTTTCAAGATCACATCAAGTTGGAAAAGTGGAGGTAATTTAAACATGGAAAATATCTTTTACTTCTAAGTAGAACAAATCTACTGATAGATCCATTTAACTCAATATATGATTCCACTTGTTCCCCACTCTGCTGAGCATGTGTGCACATTGGAGCACATGTACATATGTGTGCTCGTGTGCACGCACACACACACACACACACACACTCATACATACACACACAGGAAAGGCTGCAAGCTGTCTTTATAGATTCTATTGCTTCAAAAGCCACTTCCTGGCCTGTGCTTTCATCTGAAATCTCAGTATGACATCTCAGCCCTGAAGGCAGTTATTTCTGTTGGTCTCTTGTCAAGAGATAGGCAATATTGTGTCTCTGAGACTTCATTTTGTGGATAGGCTAGCCATGCTGCCTTCCACCCCCACCCCAATCTGCTCCCCACCCAGAAACCATAAAAGAAGAATGATACTCTGGAGTGCAGACTGAATTATTTTTTCTAAGACTAAAAATCCATACAGTTATTGCCAGCTAATAAGCATCTTGCATCTTTGTTTGTATTTTCTGATGAGTAATCAAAGATACATGGTCAGCTGTAGCCCAACTTAAAGGGCCTGTGGTGTTCCGCTGGGTAAAAACTGCAAGGCCTTTATCAATACAATGGCAAGCAAACCTTAACGCTTTGTCATTTAACTGCCTTGTGACCACAAGCAAGTAATTTCAGTTCTCTGAGCCACAGTGTCTTTATTGGTAAATTAGGGAAATGGCACTTCCTTCATTTCCATTTATGTTGACCCCATTTGCTCCAGTTCAAGTCCTGTGTTTTGGTGGTGAAACAGTTTCCCATCCTGACTTACTTGGTTGCAGTGTCCAGATAATGGGAAGGGAGGAAATGGCAGGCGAGAACAAAAAGCTGATTGGCCACATTCTTACCAACTCCACAGGAATCCTGGGGAACACACCAAGTCCTTTGACTAGAACACAGGCTTTCTTCTATAACATTGCAAAAGCAACATGAGACTAGCCTTTAGGGGAGGGTGTGATCTCTCAAGAGGCCTGAGAGCAATGCCCAAGAGGCAAAGGAGGGAGCTTTCTGTATAGCCTGGGCACCATAGGTAAGGATATTCTGTACTTCTTGGCAGTACTTTCAATTTATAAAACATTTTACCATCCACTGTGTGAGGTAGGCAGGTGCTACTATGCTCTTTTTTACAGCTAAAGAAACAGACTCAGAGAGGTGAGGGAACTTGCTTTTGGATATGAGTCAAGTCCTCGACAGCAGGTTTCATCATAAACTCAGTGCTTTTTCATCAAACCCCTATATTATTGCTAGGTATGTCCATAGATTTGAAATAGGAATGCAGTGACTTTCCTGTGTAGGATAAATGATTGGAGCTGAAAGTATGTCCTGTCTATACTGTCTTTGATGACCTCATGGCTTTAAATATTATCTATGTTCTGATTGCTCTTGTAGTGTGGGTTCTTCTAGAGCTCCAAAATCATCTATCTGACTACCTGACATCTTCACAGGGATTGCTAGGAGTCATTTCAAACTTAACAGCACCCAAACTGAAATCCTGATCTTCCCCTGCTCCCAGTGGTTCATTCTTCCAGTCTCTTAGGCCAAAATCTCTGGCATCACCTTTCACATCTCAACTATAACATCGTACATCCAGGCATCATCAAGTCATATTTGTACCTTTAAAATATATTTCCTGCCCTAGCCAGTTTGGCTCAGTGGATAAAGCAACAGCCTGCAGACTAGAGGGTCCCAGGTTCAATTCCAGTCAAAGACATATGCCTGGGTTGTGGGCACGATCCCCAGTATGAGGCATGCAGGAGCCAGTCAATCAATGATTCTCTCTCATCATTGATGTTTCTATCTCTCTTTCTCCCTTTCCATTCCTTTCTGAAATCAATAAAGATATACTTAAAAGAACCATATTCCCCAATCTAACCATTTCACCATCTTCCACTTCTACCAGCCTGGTCTGAGCCACCATAATCTCACCGATATTGCAGTAGTAACCTCCTATCTAGTCCTACTCCTTCTGCTCTCTCCCTTTCTACATGTTATTCCTCCCACAGCAGCCACAGGTATCCTAATAAAATGTAAATTACCATCCTCTGCTCAAAATCATCTTGTGGCCCCCCAACTCAGGGTAAGTTACCACAGTGGCTATTGAAGCCTAAAATGATCCAACCACTCTATTATCTGTCAGACCTACTCTCCTATTATTCTCCCTTGAGAGTATTGGCTATTCTTGTCACTCAAATAATGTTCATCCAGCTGTTTCTGGAACGCTCCAGGCATACTCCTTTTGCCTTAGTCGGTCCCTCTGCCTGTATCACTCAAGTATCATCAGAGCTACCTCCTGCAGCTACTTCAACTCTTTGTTTACATCTCACCATCTCAGTGAGGTTCACCCTAGTAACCCTATTTATAATGTAACTCACATACAATCTGGCCTCTTACTGTGCTCTATTTTCCTTAGTACTTATAACCTTCTGACATTTAGAATTCACTTGTTTATTTATTGTCTGTCTTCTATGTCTTGTTAAAATATAAAATCCAAGAATAGGGATTTTTTTTGGTCTGTTTTTTTTTCACTGGTTTATATCCCAAATGCTTAAAGTAGTATATGCCAAAAAGTAGGGGCTTGTGACATTTTTTAAAAATAGATGTTTTTATTGATTTTAGAGAAAGGAAGGGAGAGGAAGAGAGAGATAGAAACATCAATGATGAGAATGAATCATTGATCGGCTGCCTCCTGCATGCCCCCTACTGGGGATCAAGCCTGCAACTTGGGCATGTGCCCTGACTAGGAATAAAACAGTGACCTCCTGGTTCATAAGTCGATGCTCAACCACTGAGCCACACCTGCGGGATGGCTTGTGACATTTTGTTGGATGTAGAAGGTTGGAGACAGAGAGAAAGTCAATGAATGTCAGAGATGAAGAATTAAGGGGACTAAGTCATGCTATTCATGGTGATATCTTAGCACTTGCCCCATGGCATTGTAATTTATGGGTTTGCATTTGAGTGAGTCAAGGTTAGAGTAATGATTAGAGACAGGAATCTTATAAGCTTTATCTTTGAAACCCTACAGTCTAGTATAGTTATTAGGGCATGCTAATGCTAAATAAAATATTTATGGAGTGCATGAAGGAATGTGGATGATCCCATGAACAGTAGGGGGAATTATTAACTAAAGATAAAAAAATGTGATGAAAGAGGTAGTAAATATTCTTAAAGATGATAATAGCAAACTATATGCAGCATTTACTCCTTGCCTGGCACTTTTCTAGATGCTCTAGACTTATTAACTCATTTAATTCTCACGTAATCCTCTGAGTTATATATGCATCATTATCCTCATTTGTTTAATGAGGAAATGAAAGTATTGGCAAGATAAGTAACTTGACCATGTACACATAGCTACTTAGTTTTAGAGGTTGGATTTGAGCCCAGGCAGTCTGATCAAGAATCCATGTTCTAACCCCACAGCATATCAAATCTAAAATTTAACATTTTATT
>NW_005363283.1:1961995-1966278 GCF_000412655.1 Myotis brandtii
AATTCTTAGAGAAAATATTGAGTATCCCTATTGGAATTCAGTATTTTTCACTGTCTTAGATAACATTATTAGACCAAACTTTTCAATCACCTTCTTGACTATTGCTTGAGAAATCCTATATAATAAAAGGCTAATATGCAAATCGACCGAACAGAGGAACGACTGGTCACTATGACACACACTGTCCACCAGGGGGACAGATGCTCAACACAGGACTCATGGCTGGCAAATGCAGCAGCGGTGGCAGGAGTGTCTCCCACCTCCATGGCAGCACTAAGGATATCCGACAGAAAGACATCCCCCAAGGGCTCCCGGACTGTGAGAGGGTGCAGGCTGGGCTGAGGGACCTCCTCTGAGTGCACGAATTTTGTGCACTAGGCCTCTAGTCATAGTATAATGTTCTGTGCTACTTGATTTTTTTTAAAGTTCATTGTAACTTAAGGGTTTGCATACCTAAGTGAGTCAAGGTTAAGGTAATTATTAGAAACTAGAGGCCCAGTGCACGAATTTGTGCACTAGTGGGGTCCCTTGGCCTGTAGGATCGGGCTGAAACCGGCCTTCCAACATGCCCCAAGGGGTCCTGGATTGCGAAAGGGCACAGGCCAGGCTGAAGGACCCCACCGCTGTATGATCGGGGCCAGGGAGGGATGTGGGAGGTTGGCCAGCTGGGGAGGGACCACAGGAGGGCTCCAGGGCATGTCCAGCCCGTCTTGCTCAGTCCCGATCTGCCAGACCCCAGCAGCAAGCTAACCTACTGGCTGGAGCGTCTGCCCCCTGGCGGTTAGTGTACATCATAGTGACTGGTTGACCAGTTGACTGTCTGCCCCCTGGTGGTCAGTGCACATCATAGTGAGTGGTTGAGTAGCCTTAGCATTTCATTAGTATATTATGTTTTGATTGGTTGAACAGCCGACCGGTTGACCGGACACTTAGCATATTAGGCTTTTATTACATAGGATAAGGCTAGGGATTGCTCCTTAAGAGCAGGAACCTGATATGTTTCATATTTGTAACTCTAGCTTTTAGCACAGAGGAGATATTTCTCAAAGAAGGTTATAAAAATAAAATACGTTACTCATGTGCTCTCCTGAAACTATCATAGTTGGGCCATGGAACGGGATGACTTTGACCTGGGCTAGTACATCAAGTATCAAATGACAAGGACAAAACCAGAAAGTGTGTAACCTTGGAAATTGTTTGCAGACCCAAAGACTGAAATACTATGGAATTGCCCTACAGACACATAGGCACACACACACACACACACACACACACACACACACACAACACATATCACCAAGATAAATATGTACTTATGCCAAAAGAATGGAAATTAATGTTGCTTTCATTTTTTGTGGTTGTTCTGGGAACATCTTGGGGAGATAGGCTGACAAAATTTATATGCATCTTTTCAAAGCCTGTTAAAAATGTCACTATTATTGGAATGATAAAGATACTTAGAAATATTCAATGTTGTTATCTTTAGATTGTGTGATTTACTGTATGGAATTTTAAAGTTATATTACTATTATAATATTCCCTTCAGCTAGTAAAAGCATTAAAAGTACAGTGAAAATTGAATTAATGAGATCATTTTATATATACTCAGCTCTACATCTCTATTCACAAAAGTACAATGAAGAGGGCTATGTTGAAGTTTTATGTGAATCTGCCTCATTGGCTCTCTAAGTATATTCTTAGGCAAGTTAATACTTTCTGTTAAATATATAAAGTCAACAGTGAAATGTAAGTCTAATAGGTTATAATTTAAATTTTGTGATACAGTCTCTGTCTTTATAGCCATCTATGTTTCAATATAATTCAATAATTAAGCAGGTAATTTTGACATATGGGCTATCCCGTGCATCAAGTTGCAAGACAAAAACAACAATAGAGTTAAACAATCTCCTTGGGTAGTAGTTCCCATAATTTGCTGTGGTTTTTCATTCCAAGTTACTAGACCTATGACAATATTTTGCTAACTTGGCAGAATGTACTTCTGTTACATGTAGTCATAGGGATGTTGGGGAGAGAGAGTGACATCATTTAGGACCATTCAACAGTCAATTGCGTAGTGCCTGCTCTGTGCAAGTCCCTTTGCTGGTACCTGAAGACACAGAGATGGAAAAGAATTTGTCCTGAACCAAGTTGCATCATTCCTTTGGGCTTTGAAATATTGCATAATAGCTTTAGTATCGAATGGAAAGCTGATTTGTGGCTGTGGAAGGTTAAGGTTTTGTTTGCTCTGAAGAGGAAGACATCATCAGGGCATTCTGATTCAACTGCTTGACGTTTTCTCTTTCACATTTTCACCAGTGAACAATGGCTTTCCATGCAGAAATCAGACAGGTTGGAAATTTATAATGTGAGTTATTAAGGATTTTCGTAAGAAATGTGAATCTGACAGCAGCAATAAATGATGGTTTAACTATTCATAATTAATTTAGTCATATGTAATATATTACTACAAATGTTAGTAATGTCACTTCTAAATATATCATTGACTTGGAAATGACTTATTGAATTTTCTAGTCCATTCTCTATCGATGCAAAATTGTTCCCTCCTGTATTTTCTTAATTGTTTAAGCCAATCAGTCATGTTTTAATGACTTTATATATTAATAAATTAAGGTTTGGGGCCCGCAAGAGGAAATGTATTCACATATTAAAGTAGATTATATTCCTTAGCTCATATTCCAGCCAATATAGGAAACAAAAATAGACCCAGAAACATAGAAACATCAAACAGACTATCAAACCTCAGAGGGAAAGCAGAGGAGGGTGGGGGTGGGGGTTGGAGAGATCAACCAATGAACTCATATGCGTACATGCATAACACATAGACACAGACAATAGGGTGGTAAACGCCTGGTGGGGAGAGGAAGGGGCAAGGGCAATGAGGTAAAGGGGAGCATATGTAATACTTTCATCAATAAAGATAAAAAAATAAAAAAATAAAGGAGACTTAAAATTGTAGGAGGAGACATTGAGCTTAATATGAAGACTAGTAAGCAAATTATAGTTATTAATAGGCCTTCTATTTGAGTAAAGTGAATACAGTTTAAAATTTACCTTCACTTTCTCACAATATGTTTCTTCTTTTTAGTACTATGGTTACATTTTGGATAAAATGTTCCTTGGAATTTTTCCAAAACATCTTTGAAAGAACAATTGATTCTTTTAAAGGGTGGCTGATGATTCTTTATCTCTAGTATCCCCGCCTCCATTCAAGACACAGTAAAGTTCCAGCTTTTTCACATGATTCTCCTACCATGAAATTCAATACTCTAATACTCAATGACACAGTCTTTTGTATCCTCTGGTTAATCTCTCTACCCCCTGAAGTATGGTTCCCTTCTTTCAGTACAACTTTCCTCTTCCCAAGCTGTTGCCCAAGGTAGAACAATGACCTGTGAACGAAGCCAATTAAGCAACTGTTAATATGAATCTCAAAAATGAGGCCAAAAATAAATGAATAGAAGATAAAAAATTGGACTTGAGTACAATTGAAAATAGAAAATATGAACAAATTGTGGCACATGTGGTCTTTAAGGCATGGGATGTTGCCCAGTACCCCAAATCATTTGACACTTATATTAATCTTTGTTTTCTTGAACTCTTTTGAGTACAAAGAGCTTTCTTGATTTTTGAGAATAGGAACTTTGTATCCTTATATTCAGATTCAGGGCTACAACAGTTTTACTTAACTCCATTAATGTTACTTCTGTATCTCTTTTTTCTTGTGCTGAAAATTCCAGTGATATGGAAGGGACATGTGAGGTCCTGGAAGAATTTATTAAAATGGGAATGCTGGGGTCCATTTAATGAAAGAGCCAGTATACCAGAAAAAGTTGAAAATAAAAGAAAGGAGGGGGTGATCCTGATAAAGTGGGAATACCTCATCCATAGTATCACTAGGCAACAAGTAGGATTCTAGGATACTGCTGCAGGAATCATGCAAAGTCTTTGTCACTTGGATGGCCCCTTCCCCTGGATTCTGTGGAATGAATATTTTTCTTTATATTGGTCTTATCATGACCATTAGGTTTAAGGGGGACTTCATATATTGGTTCTCTACTTCTCATGGCAGTGGCACGCTTAAGAATAGAACTGGTTTGATTCCCAGGCCAATGTTCTTTCCCCACATTGTTCTGTTGTTGAACACAGTATTACTATTATTATTATTATTATTATTATTATTATTACTAGAGGCGTGGTGCACAAAAATTTGTGCACTTGGGGGGTCCCTCAACCCGGCCTGTGCCCTCTCGCAGTCTGTGACC
>NW_005363283.1:1966305-1967348 GCF_000412655.1 Myotis brandtii
TTCCAACTATGTATTCATTGGTTAATTTTTTAAATTTTTCCTTTATTGATTAACATATTACAAATGTGTCCTTATCCCCCAACACATACCCTCACCACCTGGTGTCTATATCCATTTGTTATGCTTATATGCATGCATACATGTCCTCTGGTTGATCTCTCCCCCTTAGCCTCACCCTCCCCTGCTTTCCCTCTGAGGTTTGAACATCTGATCGATGCTTCTCTGTCTCTAGATCTATTTTTGTTCATCAGTTTATGTTGTTCATTATAATCCACAAATGAGTGAGATCATATGATATTTATCTTTCTCTGACTGACTTATTGCACTTAGCATAATGCTCTCCAGGTCCATTCATGCTGTTGCAAATGGTAGGAGTTCCTTCCTTTTGACAGCAGCATAGTATTCCATTATGTAGATGTACCACAGTTTTTAAATCCATTCATCTGATGATGGGCACTTAGGCTGTTTCCAAATCTTAGCTATTGTAAATTGTGCTACTATGAACATATGGGTGCATATACCCTTTTCTGATTGGTGTTTCTGATTTCTTGGGATATATTCCTAGAAGTGGAATCACTGGGTCAAATGGGAGTTCCATTTTTAACTTTTTGAGGAAACTCCATACTGTTCTCCCCAGTAGCTGCACCAGTCTTCAATCCCACCAGCAGTGCATGAGGAGGGTTCCTTTTTCTCCGCATCCTCTCCAGCACTTGTCCTTTGTTGATTTGTTGATGATAGCCATTCTGACAGGTGTGAGATGGTACCTCATTGTCATTTCGATTTGAATCTCTTGGATGATTAGTGACTTTGAGCATGTTTTCATATGTCTATTTTTTTTTCAATGTCCTGTAGTTTTCTGCGTATGGGTCTTTTACCTCCTTAGTTAAGTTTATTCCTAGGTATCTTAATTTTTTTGGTGTGATGGTAAATGTGATTGCTTTTATAGCCTCTCTTTCTGTAAGTTCACTATTGATGTATAGAAATGCCATAGATTTCTTGGCATTAATTTTGTATCCTGCTACATTGCCAAATTCATTTATTAA
>NW_005363283.1:1969219-1985004 GCF_000412655.1 Myotis brandtii
CCTTTAGTATTATGTAGTGGCCTTCCTTATCTCTTGTTATGGCCTTTACTTTGAGGTCTATTTTATCAGATATAAGTATCGCAGCCCCAGCTTTTTTCTCATTTCCATTTACCTGAAAAATTTTTTTTCATCCCTTCACTCTCAGTCTGTGTGAATCCTTTGTTCTGAGTTGGGTCTCTTGCAGACAACAAATATATGGGTCATGTTTTCTTATCCATTCAGCTATCCTATGTCTTTTGATTGGAGCATTTAATCCATTTACATTTAATGTTATTATTGAAAAGTACTTGTTTGTGGTCATTTTTATTCTTAATGTTTGTGTTTCTTCTTGTCTTTCTGTTTATTCTTTTTACAGCAGTCCCTTTAGCATTTCTTGCATTGCTGGCTTGGTGGTAATAAACTCTCTTAGCCCTTTTTTTTGTCTGTGAAGCTCCTGATTCCACCTTCAATTTTGAATGATAGTCTTGCTGGGTATAGTATTCTTGGGTTCAGTCCTTGCTTTGCATCACTTTGTATATTTCATTCCTTCTCCTTTTGGCCTGGTGTGTTTCTGTTGAGAAATCAGTTGATATTCTAATAGGAGATCCCTTGTAGGTAACTTTCTGTCTCTCTCTAGCAGGCTTTAAGATTCTTACTTTGTTGTTGGTGTTTGCCAATTTAATTATGATGTGTCTTGGTGTCGGTCTTTTGGGGTTCATCTTGTTTGGGACTCTTTGTGCTTCTTTGACTTGCGTACTTGTTTTCTTGCCAATATTAGGGAAGTTTTCTGTCATTATTTCTTCAAACAGGTTTTCTACTCCTTGATTCTCTTCCTCTCCTTCTGGTATCCCTATTATGCGAATGTTGTTTCATTTTGTGTTGCGCCAATGCTCCCTTAGGCTCTCCTCTTGCTTTTTAAATTTTCTTTCTAGTTGCTGCTGTGTTTGTGTGGTTTTTTCTTACCTTGTCTTCTAATTTGCTGATGCGGTCCGCAGCCTCCTGCAGTCTACTGTTTAAGCCTTCCATTGGGTTCTTTATTGCTATTGTGTCGTTCTTCATTTCCTCTTCGTTCCTTTTCATGTTGGTGACATTCTCATTTAGCTCCTTACAATTCTCATTGAGTTGTGTGTATTTGTCATTGAGTTGTATATTTGTCATCCAGTCCTTTGAGCATCCTTATAAACATTACTCTGAATTCTTTCTCTGATATATTACTAGACTCTATTTCATTTATCTCCCTTCCTGGTGATCCTTTTTTTCTTTCCTTTGGGGATTGCTTTTATGTCTTCCCATGTTTTTCTGTAATTTTTAAATTGTTGATCTGTTTGCTTTGCTACCCAGGTTCTTTTGGGGATGGTGCTACTGGTGTGATCTCTCAAGTCTCCTGGGCTTGGTAATCTAGCATAGCTCCCTACTTGAGCTATTTGGATTCTCTTGATGCAGGCTTTCAAGCTGGAAAGGTGCAACTGCGATGTCTAGAAGTCAGCAGCCATGGAGGGGGGTGTCCCAAATTTTTGCTGTCTTGTGCCCTTGGTTGAAATCGTGCGTGCCCAGCGGGGATTCACAGTGGCACCCAAGAACCATCTGTTGAGGTGGTAGGACTCAGGAGGCCTGCATTTTGGAAAGGCATGACTGTGGTGTCCAGAGTTCTGTAGTTTTAGGGTGGTTAGACTCAGCTTTTGCTGCTGCTTTTGTGGTTTAGATACTCGCACCCCCAGTGGCAGCTCACAGGGACACCCATGGTGTGTTTGCCAGCAGGGTGTATTGACGCACTCTGTAGGGCCCTGGCGCTGAAGCCATGGGATTGCACTGTCTGTGGGCAGGTATCACAGAAGAGGGAATTCAGCATTTCTACAGCCCAGCGGTGCTTCCCTGATTGTATAAGTGCATGCCCAGCAGGGGCTCACAGGAGTGCCCAAGGGCTGTCTGTGGAGGGGTGGGCTTGGGAGGCCTGAGTGCTGGAAAAGCATGTGCCTGTAGTGTCCAGAGTTCTGCAGCTGTGGGCTGGGAAGACTCAGTTTTTGCTGCTGCACCTGTGGTGGATAGGTGCGCACTCCCAGTGGTGGCAGCTCACAGGGGCATCCGTGGTGCCTTTGCCAGCGTGGCAGCACACTGAAGCACTCTGAAGGGCCCTAGCACTGAAGCCGTGTAATTGAGGCATCTGTGGGCAGGTGTCCAGGATGAGTAAATTCAGAATTTTTACTGCAGGGGGAGTGTGTCCCTGTTTGTCCAAGATCACACCCCACTGGGGCTCATAGCAGCTCCTCAGAGTACCCTGTGGATAGGTGGGCTCAGGGCACCTGCTCATTGGAAATGTGCAACTGTGGCAGTGCCTTTGCCGGTGCAGAGCTCTGATGCACTCTGAGGGGCCCTGGCGCTGAAGTTGTGCAGCTGGGTTGTCTGTGGGAAGTTATTCAGGAAGAGGGAATTCAGAATTTCTACTGTGGGGCAGCACGCCGGTGTCTGTACAAAGTCTCACCCAGTGGAGGCTCACATAGCTCCCCAAAACTGCCTATGGAGTGGTGTGCCCTGGTAGTTTGCGCACTGGAAACATGCAAATGTTGGAAAAGCGTGAATGTGTGCGAATGTGGTGTCTGGAGGTCTGCCGCTGGGGAGTGGGGAGTTGCACTTACTGCTGTGGGAGTGGTGCACCTTTGCATGTGGAGGTCCCAGGGTCTGTGGGTCTGTGGGTGGGGCAGCAGGATTTTGGCTGGAGTGGCTACTGGGTCCGGGTAGTGTCCAAGGCCTATTTGGGTGGTGGTGCTGATGAGTTCCTAGAAGCCGCTCTCCCCTTCAAGATGGCTTGGGCTCTGTGCCTGTGTCCGCAGTCCAGGGAGTGCCTGCAGCAGTGGTAATCTCTCCCTGTCCAAGAGAGCCTGGTCTGCCAGCCCCTGCAGCTCCTGCCGGATTTAACTGTCCCTCACTCACTCACACACACACCACACACATCCACACACTCTCCTTTTATCCCCTTATCACTCACATCCTCTCCCTCACCTCCATCCTGCCAGCCACCATCTTTTCCTCTTGGTTAATTCTTATATATGCCACAACCTTGATATATCCGGACAACGCTCTAACTAACTGAGCTATCCAGCCAGAGTCCACAGTGTTATTTTTTAAAAATTATCTTCATTATTTTTAAACTGTTGGTTAACAATGTTTTCTCTGTACTGTGTATATTCCATTTAACAGTTTGATTTGGAGCTGGTTTCTGCATATGAAATCAATCTGAGGTCCTGTGTATTCCCTGCCCATATGTCTAAAGCAACCCTCCTCTCTTACTCTCCAGCCAATGTCCCTGTCATTACCCTGTCATTACATTTATACAAGGGATAAAATTTGAAATTAATTAATTAATTAATGGATGAATGAATACATTACTAACTCCTTAAATGGAGTCTTTTTAATAATGTTATATGTGTTTATTCATTCTTTTAAAAAATTAACTATCAAATTAATACTCTGAGCCATATACTGGGCTAGGTGTTTAGAGTACAACCAAAATATGACATGGTCTCTGCCTTCAAGGAACTCATGACTAGTAAGAAAAGAGACATGTTAACAAAATAGAAATATGGAATAAAGTTCCTACATCATCCCTGACTTCTCATCCCTGGCTTCATTAGAATCATCCAGGGAGATTTAAAAAATGCTGATGCCTTAAAGAAGCCAGACACAAAGGCCTAATACAGAGTGGGACAAAAGTGGGTGTACAGTTGTGAGTACATGAAATACAAAGTATATTTTTGTATTATTATTAATTATTGTAATATTTTATATGAACAACTTTAAATCTACTTTTGCCACACCCTCCATTATAAAATGTCATTTGTGTGAAGTAACCAGAATAGGCAAATTCATAGAGACAGTAAGAAATAAGTGGTTGCCAGAAGTTGGGGGGTAGGACTGGGGAATGAGGGGGAATATGGAGTGACTCTTAATGGGCATGAAGTTTTTGGGGGGAGGATGACAGAAATTTTCTAGAATTTGATAATGGTGATGGTTTCACAGCCTCATAAATATACTAGAAACCATTTGATTCTATACTTTAAATGGGTCCATTGTATGATATGTGAATTATATCTCAATAAATGTGTGAAAAATGCTGATGTTTGACTTCTACCATCAAAGATTATGATTTAGTTGGCCCAGGTTGTATCATCAGCATTGGGTTTTGTTTTTTTAAATATATTTTTTATTGATTTCGGAGAGGAAGGGAGAGGGAGAGAGAGATAGAAACATCAATGATGAGAGAGGATCATTGATTGGCTGCCTCCTGCATGCCCCCTACTGGGGGGGGATCAAGCCCACAACCCGGGCATGTGCCCTTGGCTGGAATCAAACCTGGGACCCTTTAGTCCGAAGGCCGATGCTCTATCCACTGAGCCAAACTGGCTAGGGCAGCATTGGAGTTTTAGAGGCTTCTCTGGGGACCAAGGTTGAGGATGACTGGCCTAACTACAGTGGTTGCTCAGAGAAGGCAGGTACCCAATCCCCTTTGGATAAAATAGAAAAGGCTTATGGTACTCCAGCCAGAGCTTAAAAGATAAACACTTTACTTAAACTTTCATAGGTGTGACTAAAACACGATTGGGAATAGAAATAGTCTTTTTGCTGATTTGCCAAGATTTTTGCCCATAGCTAGTCATAAATTTATTTCAGCATCATTATCAATAAAGCTTCTATATGGTCAAGCAGGTAAGATTTCTTACCTTCAACTACAGTGTAACTATCAGAGCAAAACACGTCAAAAGCCCTTTGGTTATAATTATTTTTGCAACAGAAACTGACAGTTTGGTAAAAGAGAGAATTAAGGACTGATAGGAGTGCAGCGGTTCTCAACCTGTGGGTCACGAACAATGAAAATACATCCTGCATATCAGATATTTACATTATGATTCATAACAGTAGCAAAATTACAGTTATGAAGTAGCAACGAAAATAATTTTATGGGTGGGGGTCACCACAACATGAGGAACTGTATTAAAGGGTCATGTCCTTAGGAAGGTTGAGAACCACTGAGTTAGAGGTACAGCTTTCACGTCGTGTTTCACAGTCTGAAATATAGCTGACAAGACTGAATTTTCAAGTTACCAACTAAAAATATTTCCCATCTCAAATGACTCTTGATATGCTACTGCTTCTATGCCTCCTACTTGAGCATTTAGAGCATGATCATAGGAGAGGAGAGTTTTCTCATTTACTAGTGATGCCTGTAGAAACTCCACAGGAGTAAAGTGGAACAGTCAGGAAGGCTGAAAAGATAGAGTAAAATAAAGAAGAACAGAGAGAAAGAAGCAGAGATCGCAGAGCTGCAGAAATACAGAGTAGAAGTGGCAGTTCACGGACTCAACATGTAATAGATCAGCCCTTCCAAAACTTGTGGTCAACAGCATGACCTAGGTCCTTATTAAAAACACAGATCTCGCCCTAGCTGGTTTGGCTCAGTGGATAGAGCGTCGGACTGCAGACTAAAAGGTCCCAAGTTCAATTCCGGTCAAGGGCACATGCCCAGGTTGTGGGCTCGATCCCCAGTTGGGATCATGCAGGAGGCAGCTGGTCAATGATTCTCTCTCATTGATGTTTAATATATTAAAACAAAACACAGATCTCTGGTCCTACTTATTAGAATCCAGTCCAGCAAGCCTAATCTGGAGCTGGAATCTGAATTTCTACATGATCCTATCTAGATGCAAATAGTCTCCTGGCCACACTTTGGGAAACCCTGCAAATAAAGTTGACAAAGTTGACAATGAGGGAACAATAATACCAGTGACAAAAATAGTGGTTGATAAATAGAAAGCATTTTCATTACTTTTTTGCTTTGGTTCCTCATACCATTTTATGGGAAAGATTGGGCAGATATTGTCTTCCCTTATTACAAATGAGTACACTGAATTTCCAAGAAGTTACATGATTTCCTCAAAGCTGCACTATAATAGGTAAAGTAGGGGATAGAATTCGGGCTGAAACCCAACTCTTTCTAATCTTAGATGGGCTTTACTTCTATCAAACGAAGAAAAACACACTACAATTGTGCAATAATATGGAATCATTCAGTGTTAGGGCAAACAGTCTTATAAATCTCAGCACTCTTTATGGTCACTGAACAACAATCAATGCTTAGGTAAGACCCTACCTCATCAGGAAAATAGTCTTTAACTCAGGGTACTACATCAGGGTAGAATATAGGATATATTTTGGAAAGATTTTTTTAAGTGTTAACATTTTAAAATTTAATATACTTAAAGCCCTCTCTTTACTTGGAGCTCTCACTTATATATAGGGTGTCCCAAAAATGTATAAACATTTAACAGCTAATAGTTCAATTGATGTTTCTTTCTTTTCAGATTTATACCATTGGAATTAATAATTATTCCAATGGTGTATACATTTTTGGGAAACTCTGTATATATAAACCCATACGCAGTATTTCAGTTATTTCTTATTAATTCAGTATTTTCCAGTACTCACTGTTTTTTTAATTCAGACACTACTTTTTTAGAATATAAATCACTCATTCAGGTGCTCATTATATTTTCATCCTCCCCTCCAGATTAAAATTCTTTGTTCTTGATTCTCATACCTTAACTCTACTTAGGTAGAACACTATAAACTCTCTTTATAGCCATCAACTTGTTTCTTAATTTTTTTTCCTCACATAATCTTGGCTGAAAGGCTCTTGTGTGGCACAGTCTGCGTTTATGTAGCTACATGGACTGGTGGGTTAGAGATAGCCCCCAACTAATTTCTTCTGCCTTCTTAATCTTGAAGAACTAAAACGTGAAACTATCAAATCTGTATTGATAATGTTCAGCTCTCCCTTCTCTGGTGGCAAGTTGCCTTCTGACTGCAAGTGCACAGAGCCTTGCAGGGTCTTCACATTTTGAAGAGAACCATGCAATGAACAGGTAATTGGTGTTGACATATTCTTGATCAGTTCTATAATTCCCTAATGACAAACTCCCAAGTTCTCTAGATATGCTTGTATTTTTTGATGCCTTTATTTCCATACACCACTTTCTTTAAGCATCCTCTTTCCCTACAAACAATCGTGAATGATTTCAATGAGCCCCTTTTCAACCTGTGTGTCTTGTACACTAACACTTTTCCTTTTGAGCACCATGTTTCCAGGTTTATGCTTTTTTTCACCAATTGTGGCCCCTGATTATTAAGCCTCCTCTAGATATTTGAACCTATGCTGCCTTTCTTCTGCTTCTCTTGCCAAAGTGCTATAAAAAATCAGCTGAATCAGCTGTGACTGGTGTGATCAGCCAAAAGAGGCACCAATGTGGGCTAAAATGAAAGATTCTTAGTTCATGTGAAGAAAAGTGGAGATTGGCCCATGAAATTCAGCAAAGTAAGACTTTCAAGTTTTAAAAAAATATCACAGACTTTTGGCTCAGATGGTATGCTTTCCTGAATACTGTACCTACCCTATCTATATACATAAAAGCCTAAGCGACCTGACTGGTCGACCGTTCGACCATTCAACCATTCGACTGGTAGCTATGACATGCCCTGACCACCAGGGGACAGATGCTCTATGCACAGGCATGGAAACATGGAACAGACTGATGAATCTCAGAGGGAAGCGGGGAGGGGGGAGGGCAGGAAGAGATTAACCAAAGATCTTATATGCATACTAAAGGCCCGGTTCTCAGATCCATGCACCAGTGAGGGTCCCTCGGTCTGGCCTGCATCCCCTGAGGGGTCTCAGATTGCAAAAGAGTACAGGCCAGGCTGAGGGACCCCACTGGTGCACAAATCTGTGCACCAGGCCTCTAGTATAGTATAAATTATTACTGAGTGCTTCATACTCAGTGTAGTAGTTTACTTGGGCTGCCATAACAAAATATCACACACTGGGTAGTTTAAACAACAAAAATGTATTATATCACAGTTCTGGAGGCTGGAAGTCTGAAACAGGGTACCAGCATGGTTGAGTTCTAGTGAGGACTCTCTGGCTTGCAGCCTTCCCATTGTATGCCCATATGACATTTCCTCTGAAGGCATGGAAAACAGGAGATCAAGCTCTCTGGTGTCTGTCATTAGTCCCATTATGAGGACCCTACCCTAAAGATGTAATCTAACCCTTTACCTCCCAAAGGCCTCATCTCCAAATACCATCACAGTGGGGGTTAGGGCTTTAAAATATGAATTTTAGGGGTACACAAACTTATTCCATAAGATTAAGGGTATAAAAGACACCAAACCAAGTTTCCAACATCTCTGGCCTGGTGGACGTCTTCTTTGTGTGAGCTTCTAACACTATAGAAGTTGTGCCATGGCTCTGAGAGATTCAATGGAGACCTGGGCAGCCAAGCCCACCAATGCATCCTTTGAGATTAAAACAAAGTAAAGTGACTTTGGACCTGGATCAGACTTCATGGTTTGGTCTTGTGCAAATGTAATCAACTGTCCTTTTTATCTCCGCTGATATGTGGACCTTATCAGTAGATCTACAGGCAACATAGAGAGGAAATGGCTTTATGGGAGCCTCTGCCTTATTCCTCACTTGACATTCATCTCTCTTTCCCAACCCCTTAATTCTAACTTTTTGCCTATTGATCCTTGGCATGTAATTGCAATGACAATGAATAAGTCACTTATTCATTGATTAACACATTTAGCCTTTCAATAAATATTTTAAGTGCCTACTAGATGCCATGTATGGTTCTGATCACTGAATATAGAGCAGTGAATAATATAGGTATAAATCCTGCCCCTGTGAAGCTGACTTTAGAGAACATATTAGATGATGTAAAGTGTAATGGATGAAATAACACAAGAAGGAAAGAGTAGTAAGGAGTGTGGTGGGTCACCTTAAGCAGGATGGTCAGGGAAACATTACAGAGAAGTGATATTGAAGGAAATACCTTAAGGATGTGAGGGCACAGGTCATGTAGATATTCTAGGGAAGATAGTTTACAGATCTTATATCAATCACCCAAGGAGCAGTTGTAACACAGGAGAAATGGGTGCAAAAGGGAGGGCTACTTCTAGCTTAGCTCCTACATGGCATAGAGGGGTAAAAAAAGTTTCCACATGCTCCCAATGGAGAACATAGATAATAACCAGATTTTGAGAGCTGGGAGGCCTGCCATGGTACCCCATGAGATTGCAGGCAGATGGCCTAATCCAGGGGCTGAATGGTGAATTTGGCTGGGACTCTGAGTGCTTGGAGGGCAGTCATAGGCTGAGGCAGGGACAAATCAGCAACACAGCATTGGGTCTGAACTGTGATGAGAGAACAGACTTTACATTTCACTAGCTCTGAACCTCATCATCAGATGCCAGGAATGTGCTCAATGACAAAATTTGGATATCTAGAGACATTCTATAGAGGCAATGAAGATACACACAGGGTCCCCCATGCCAACCTCTGTCACAATCTTAGAAAGAGGGAAATATGGGTGGGCACTGAAACTGGAACACTGAACATTTACCCAAAAGTACTGAGATAACTGAAAAGAGACTACTTTTGATGGACAGAGACTGGGTTTTTATTAAGATACCCCTCACCATTGTCTTCTATGGGAAGAGGGATTTCAAATAGAGATGAAAACACTTACCACAGTTTCTTTATCTTGGCACCATTAGCACTTTGGTTATATGATCCTCTATTGTGGGATTGTCCTGGGCATTGTAAGATGTTTAGGAGCATCTATGCCCTCTACCCACTAAATGCCAGTAACATCCTCTACCACCCCAGTCATGACAATCTATTCCCTGGGGGACAAAATTACCCCTAGTCTAGAACCACTTCATTATACCAGTAAAGATTGTCATGCATAGTATATACATCTAGATATGGAGGTTAACTTTTTCAGCACCTCTCTACATAATGTCCAGGTCAAGCCATAAATATTCTATATGATGTGAGTCCAGCAAACTCCTTCCTGTATGACTTCCTCCTCCTGCTGCCTATTATGAAGAGCCTGGAAGCCCTGTTCTTTCAAGCATAATACATGTTCTTCTTTGTATTCAGTCTTTTTTCTTATACTAAAATTACATCTCATTTATTTGCTCTCAGAGCCCAACAGGCTCTGTCTTGAGCTTCCTGTATTCTTATATTACTTGTATTACCTATTCTGAGATGAGCTCTCTCCTTTAGTGTGATTTTTTGGGGGGGTTTCCTTTGACCTCCCAGTGTTTCTTCCTTCCTCTATTTTTTCCTCTTAGCTGCTGCTCTTCTTCTGATTTTCTCTTTGCCTCTTCTATCTCAAACTGCGCCCATTTGCATTGGTTCATCTCTTTTGTTTTGTTCTCCATTGGCTTCTTGGAGGCCCCTACCTGCTCCACCTCCCCCCTGCTGCCCTCCTCTATGGAATCTGAGAATCCTTCTCTTCTGGATGAAGCAAGGTAGAGCTTTTCATTCCTGTGACCCATCTCTTTTATTGAACCCTCTCTATCCTCCCTGGTTTCTTTCTCTTTTTTTATTCTTTGTTTCTTATCCACTGCAATCTGAAATCCAACTTCTGCCTTTTTTTCCTATACTTGTGACATGTCTTGGCCCTACCTGTATCAGAAGCTATGGATAGCTCTGGGCATCAGTCAGAAAGGGATAGTCTAGACCTTATATTTTCCTCATCTGTATAAAATGGAGGTAACAAAAGTGTCCAGTTCAGGGGGGCACTGAAGGATTAGAGGAGTATGTGGTGTACAATGTTTAGTACATTCTAGACCATATATGCTGGCATCTAGTCGATACCACACTGAATGTTTTTCAAGTGGATGGAATTTTGTATCACTGACATCTAGTCCAAGGCCTGGGGAACACTAAGTGCTCAAGGCAAAAATGTGCTTAAACTGAACTGAACTCTCTTTCCCATATTAGACTCAGCAGTCCAGACCTGAAACCTGAAACTTATCTTCTTCATATATCAAAGCCTTTTCTTTTTAAAAAAAATATATTTTATTGACTTTTTACAGAGAGAAAGGGAGAGGGATAGAGAGTTAGAAACATTGATGAGAGAGAAACATCGATCAGCTGCCTCCTGCACACCCCCTACTGGGGATGTGCCTGCAACCAAGGTACATGCCCTTGACCGGAATCAAACCTGGGACCTTTCAGTCCGCAGGCCGACGCTCTATCCACTGAGCCAAACCGGTTAGGGCACAGCCTTTTCTTTAGGTTGAAATCTCTCTTGCATCTATGACTTGATTTCTCAAGAAAACAAAGGTGTTACCTGAACCTACTACATATAATCCTTTCTAAATAATTCCTCCTTCCTTTTTTCTTAGTGCACTCTGCAAAATAAATCCAATTTTTCTTTTCATTTGAAGATTATATCACTCTTTTACTTTCTGGAAATTTAATTACAAGAAATATGTCCCTAGGGTTCATGCCAATTGGTAATCTGGGTCCTCAGCACACCATCTCAGTGCAGTTTTTGAAGTAGATCTGCACAGCAAATCTTCCCTTGAAGGACTCTCCCACTTGCTTTCTTCACCAATGTGGAAAGGCTTTCTTTTCTCTCATTCTCTGGCTTTCACTCTGCCTGCAACTCTCATGGAGGTTGAGTGAGAGACATTATTTGCTTTCTTGTGACTCCCTTTTTCCTGATCCCCATTCTTTACTTTTTCCTCTCTCAATTCTGCTGCCATTCAGATTTTTTTTATTTCATCTGATTATTAAAGTACTTTTAATCTTGTTGCATAAAATGTGCAGGTGATAATAGCTCCATTGGTAGATGAGGAAACTGAACCACAAAGCAGTTAAGTCACCTGTTCACATCATAGATTGGCACATCACTGCCAGAGCCAAGATTATAAGTAAAAGGTCCACCTCTTGGTTTATGGCTTTTGGACTTTGTCTAAACTATATTGACTTCAGAGTATCAGGGATGGCAGTGGTGGACATTACAGAGTCTCTATAAATTCTATAATACTGTGTTTTTAATCCTAAATATTAATACCAATAATAAAGAAGGGATCTGCATGATTTCCCTCTAATATTTGTATAGGGTGGTATTCAACATTATTAATCCATTTTCTGCAAATTTGCCATTTATTCTTTCAAAAATTATTAATATACATAAACAGGAAACAGAAATTATAAATTTTTAGCACTTGAAATTTACAAAGACCTTTTATGAGCCATAATTTTATTTGAATCCTCAAAACAATCTTGCAAAAAGAGCTTTATTTACCCCATTTTACAGATCACTAAGCTGAGGCTTAGAAAGCTTAAATCATTTAATACAAGATATAGTTAGAAAATGGCAGATCCATGATATAGACAATTTTACTCTTAATTCCAAAGCTCATATTCTTTCAATTTTAACGTTCTAATTCATAGATGAAGGGGCTGAATTTTTAAGACCCATTTAGCTTAGTTTATGAATATTTATTGTTAAGAGTTAAAGATTCATCAAATTTACAGACAAGGTAAAGGCAAATCAGTAATATTATGTTTATCTATTGATATGAGATGGAGCTCCTTGCAAAATAAGAATTCATTAAAAACAATAGATCTTTTTAATGACTAGCTTTCCTAGATCTTATTATCTTATAAATAGCACAAAAATAAAAGACTTGTGGTTTAATAGGGTAATGAAACAAATTGATTTAATCCCCAATTGAATTGAGCATGATGGCCAAGGCCTTCTGATTGCTCACTCAGGGTGTCCAAGAGGGCTCTGTTAGGGCCTGGGGGATCAGACTGGGCTCCGCAGAGCTGCATGTGTGTCACCTGTATTTTTAATACTAGGATCTTGATCAGGATTTCCATAATTAAATTAGGAATGATTTGAGACTGGATTATATAGTTCTTTGAAGACTCAAAGTTTGTTTTTATGAGTCACTAAAATAGAGTTATGCTCCAAGTTAAAATACCATATGTGTGAATCTACTTAGTATAAGGAGAAGTGGTTCCTTTTAAATGAGAAATACTTTAATTAAATTTTTTCCAGTTATAGTTTACATTCTATTTTGCATTAGTTTCAGGTGTATAGCATAGTGGTTAGACAACCATATACTTTACTAAGTGTTCCCCTGATATTTCAAGTATGCATCTGGCACCATACATAATTATTATATTACTAGAGGCCCAGTGCATGAAATTCATGCATGGGGGGGGGGGGGGGGGGTCCCTCAGGCCAGCCGGCACCCTCTCGCAATCTGGGATCGCCCGGCTGGGGAGGAGCCTGCAACCGAGGTATGATGGCTCCCAGCTCGCCTGCCTGCCTGATTGCCCCTAACTGTTTCTGCCTTCCAGCCTGATCACCCCATAACCACTCCCCTGCCAGCATGATCAATGTTTAAGTGCTCCCCTGCCGACCCGATTGCCCCTAACTACCCTCCCCTGACAGCTTGGTCACCCCTAACTGTCCTCCCTTGCAAGCCTGGTCACCCATAACTGCCCTCCCCTGCTGGCCTGGTCACCCCTAACTGCCCTCCCCTGCTGGCTTGGTCGCCCCTAACTTCCCTCCCCTGCCAGCCCCCAACTGCCCTCCCCTGCTGGCCTGATCCCCCACAACTGCCCTCCCCTGCTGGACATCTTGTGGTGGCCATCTTTGACCACATGGGGGCGGCCATCTTGTGTGTTGTAGTGATGGTTAATTTGCATATTACCTCTTTATTAGATAGGATTACTAGAGGCCTGATGCACGAAGATTTGTGTAAGAATAGGCCTTCCTTCTCCTGGCTGCCAGCATCGCCTTCGCCTCCATCCAGGAGCCGCCTTTCCACCTTAGCTCCGGCCAGAGCCACCTTCCGCCTCTCGCCTTGTCATGCCAGTTTGCATATTCCCTCCTTATTGGCTGTGGGTGCCACCATCTTTGTCATGGATTTACAGTCAATTTGTATATTCTGTCTTTATTAGATTGGATTGACGATATTCCCTGTGGTATAATTTACATACCGGGGACTACCCATTTCTAGTTTTAAAGTTTTTTGTGTTTTTATCCTCACCCAAGAATATATTTATTCATGTGAGAGAGAGAGAGAGAGAGATGTGAGAGAGAAACATCCATTAGTTGCCTCCTGTATGCTCCCCAACCAAGTATCCAACCCACAACCAACCCACAACCTAGGTATATGCCTGACTGGGAAGGAAACATACAACCTTTTGATGTACAGGATGATGCTTCAACCAAGTGAGTCACCTGACCAGGGCCCAATTTCTACACCTTAATCCCTTCACCTTTTTCTTTTTATTTACTTTTATATTTTTTCTTTTTGTTATTTTTATTTTTTTCTTTATTGATTAAGGTATTACATATGTGTCCTTATCCCCACATTCCCCCCCATTGCCCCACTCATGCCCTCACCCCCCTGTTGTCTGTGTCCATTGGTTAGGCTTATATACATGCATACAAGTCCTTTGGTTGATCTCTCCCCCTTACCCTCCCCCTCCCCTACCTTCCCTCTGAGGTTTGACGGTCTGATCGATGCTTCTCTGTCTCTGACTCTGTTTTGGTTCATCAGTTTCTTAATGCTCTCCAGCTCCATCCATGCTGTTGCAAATGGTAAGAATTCCCTTTTTTATAGCAGCGTAATATTCCATTGTGTAGATGTACACTAAACCCCCAAACCATATGGCAATCCACAGTCTAATCTCTATATATATGAGTCTGTTTCAATTTTGTTTGTTTATTTTGTTCATTAAATTCTACACATAAGTAAAAAATAGGGCATTTGTCTTTCTCTGTCTGACTTATTTCACTTAGCATAATACTCTCTAGGTCCATCCATGCTATCACAAATGTGAAGATTTCATTTTTTTAAATGGCCAAGTAATATTTCATTGTGTATATGTACAACTAGTTTTTTATCCATTCTTCTATTGAGGGCCACTTGGGTTGCTTCCATTTCTTGGCTATTGTAAATAACACTGCAATGAATATAGGGATGCATATATTCCTTCAAATTAGTGTTTTGGGTTTCTTTGGATATATACCCAGATGTATTATCACTGGTTCATAAGGCAATTCCATTTTGAATTTTTTTTAGGAAACCCCATACTGCTTTCCACAGTAGCAGCACCAACGTGCACTGGCACCTAGGTTCCCTTTTCCTTACATCTTTGCCAATACTGGTTGTTTGTGAATTTATTGATGATAGCCATTCTGACAGGTGTGAAGAGATATCTCATTGTGGTTTTAATTTGTATCTCTCTGATGATAAGTTACATTGAGCATGTTTTCATATGTCTTTTGGTCATCTGGATGTCCTCTTTGGAGAAGTATCTATTTGTGTTGTCTGCCCATTTTTAATTAGATTTTTTTTGTTTATTTGGTGTTGATTTCTATGAGTTCTTAATAAATTTTGGATATTATTATATATGTCATTGGCAAATATGCTAATCTACTAGGTAGTTTGTCTTTTCATTTTATTGATGGTTTCCTTTGCTGTGCAAAAAAACTTTTTAGCTTGATGTAATACCAATTGTTTATTTTTCCTTTTATTTCCCTTGCCTGAGGAGATAAATCAGAAAAGATATTGCTAAGAGAAATGTTACAGAGTTTACTTCCTATGTTTTCTTCTAGAAGTTTTATGGTTTTGATTTATACATTTAAATTTTTAAACCATTTTGACTTATTCCTAATTATGGTGTAAGAAGATGCTCTAGCTTAATATTTTTTGCATGTATCTGTCCAATTTTCAAAACATGATTGATTGAATAGACTATCTTTCCCCCATTGTATGGTTTTGCCTCCTTTGTAATACACACACACACACACACACACACACACACACACACACACACTGAGTGGCCAGATTATTATGACCACCCCATCAGTACTTTGTTGGGCTAACTTTTGCCTTCAGTACTGTGGTGATTCTTCTTGGCATTG